>NW_022196912.1:122820358-122882701 GCF_008632895.1 Mastomys coucha | reverse complement strand
TTTTTTTTAGTTCTTTGTGCATTCTGTTGGATGTCTAACTGGCAAAGAGGTTCCTATTCTGTAGGCTGCCTCCTCACTCTGTCAATGTTTCTCTTGCTGTACAGAAGCTTTCTAATGTCACGAGTCCCACTTGTCCCTTGTTGATCTTATTCCCTGAGCTGCTGACGTCCTCCTGTCCGGAATGCCCGTACCTGTGCCTATGAGTGGAACACTTACTTCTACTTTCTCTTCTAGCAGATTCAAAGTCACGTCTTACCTTGAGGTCCTTGATGCATTTGGATTTGAGGCTTGTGCAGGTGAGGGCTAAGGACCTGGTTCCATCCTTCTGCATGTAGCATCCAGTTTCCCCAGCGTCGCTTACTGAAGATGCTGTCGATCCTCCAGGGCAGCACCATTCCCTAGCACATGATCCTGGGCTCTGTAAGAAAGCTAGCGGAATATAAGCCTGCCTGCCATCCGGCAAGCATCCTCCTCCATGAGTCCTGATGTGGCGCTTTGGCTGTAAAGTGAGCCCTTGGTCAGAGGTAGTGCCGGGTGCAGTAGTGGGCAGGCCTGCCTCCCTTTTCCTGCTGGACTTCTCGCCAAGGCTTTACCTCAGTTCTGGACTGTAAAACCGTAAACGGCAAGCTGGAATAAAGCTTTTTTTTCTCCCCTAAACTGTTTTTGGTCATTTTATTTGTTACAACAGAAGGACACTAAAACAGTTGCCCATAAACACTTGAGAGTAAGAACTCATGGCTGGCAATTCTGCACACTTGGGCCATTAGACATGAAGAGACCAAGTTAGTCCTGATCGGGCTGGCTCTCCCAGTGCTATAAAGGGCTTTGCAGGCTGCTTGGGAGGAAAGGGAGACATAGTCTCCCCCAGCTATGAACCCCGTGAGCTACAACAATGACCACCTGGATGGATTTAAGGCTTACAGAATAAAATTCATGCCTGGTACTGTACACTGGCCATGAATCCATGTCTTAGGATGTCATAGAACATACTCTTATTATTTTGATAAATGAACATAAAATCAAACGGCCTTCTAAATAATTCTCTTTATGCCATAGGATAGCCCTGCTCTCATGATTCATCAGAGAATCTTCTATTTGCAGTAGATAGTGATTAATACAGAGACCCACGACTGGTCACGGTGCAGACAAAGAGAGAACTCAGAATGCTCAGGTCTAAGTGGGACATCTGTGCCACACCCCCCTCTCCCTAACGCTGGGAGGTGACGGCTTTATGGAAGAGAGAGTGAAAAGGTTGAAAGAGCCCAAGGTCAGGGAGGACCAGAGTTCGACAGTGTCTTCTAGATGTGGAAGGAATATTATACTCATGAGCTCACCGCAGCTATGGCAGCCTACACAAGGCCTGCACAAGTTCAAACCTTTCAACATTCTGGTGTAGTTGGGAGAGAGGCTCATATACCAACCCCAAGCTGGGAGCATTTGACAGCTGATGCTCCTGGGTGGGGGATAGAATTTGTTTACATTAAGGGTGTGGCCTTGGTGGGTTGCCCTTACTCCAGTGAATGGCTTCACAGCCATGCACGTATAGAGGGGCAGTGAATGGCTTCACAGCCATGCACGTATAGAGGGGCAGTGAATGGCTTCACAGCCATGCACTATAGAAGCTATACAAGACAGGAAGTTTGGAGAGGGATGTGGGAGGGTAGCTGTGAGGAGCTAGACAGGACAGTGGGAAGTAGATATGATCAAAATAGATTACATACATATGTAAAACTCATAAAAGGATAAACAAATTATTTACAAATTATTTAACAAAATATTAAACAAATTAAGATTATTTAAACAAAATATTCAAAAGTAATTTTTTTAAAGAAATAGCCCCATTTTTTCCCCCAGGGCATGTTATATCTGCCCAGGTGGTCAGGCCCTCAAGCTCCCAGCTCTTAATTTGAGAGGCCTCCCACAGTCCTGCTCAAGAGTCCCTGGACATGACAGGGCCTGGGCATGGTGTGAGAGACGTGCTTGCAGACATCTGAGCACCCACGGATTGGCCATCTGCTCATCTGCCTGAGAACAGCAGCCTCTGAGAGGAGCATAAGGGGCTGGCATGGCAAGGATTAGGACTCATAGGACTGCAGGGCAGACCAGGGACACGTCCTGAAATCAGAGCGGGGACACTCGGCGCTCTGCCAACAGGCAGCCCAGCGCCCGCTGTCTTCCTTTTCAGAAGAGTACAGGAACAAAGCCAGCACAGCTGTGTGCTGCCACCAAGCAAGGACAATGACTGGCATTCTGTCCTGATTGTTTCCACTCTCTCCCTTGCTAAATGTAAAATCCAGAAACATGCCTAATAATATTGAAGTCCTCTGTGTGCCCTGGGGTGGGGACAAAGCCAGGCAGCATTTCCTGCCATCCACCCACTCCTGGTCAGGGATTAAAGTGACCTTCTGGAGCGATGTGGACCCAAAACTTCTCAGGAGTTCACTTCCATCAGCTTTTGCAACTCTGGAAGATGAATACAAGAGACCAGCCATCTCCCTGCTGCACAGAAGGGGGTCTGGGAAACCATGGGCGGCCTGAAAGTTGCTCTCTCCAGGAGAAAGGCCAGGGTCCACAGCAGCCATGAGTGAGTTGTTTCAGGCTCTGGGCATCTACACCACACTCCGAGGCTCCTTTCTCCACTCTTCACTGGAGTGTGTGGCCCAGGCAGAACTTAGTCCAGACTTTGCTCCTAAGACGTGCATGTGCTGATGTGTATGTCTGCAGACTAAGGGCAGTACTGGCTGTATCAGTCTTTACTGAATGTTAACATAATTTCACATCCCTGTCTGGTCCCCCTGAGTAGCCTAGGGCCTGGTATCCCCTGAATTGAACCGCAGCTGGCATGAACAGGGCACCTGTCATGGTCAGCTTGGTGGCCTTGTAGAAGAAACTGCATAGAGTAATTGAAGTTCCTCTTAGGAGAGGAGAGGGGAGTTTAGCAGTTTAAATAAGAAACACTCCCGCAGCCTCCTCCATTTGAACACTTGGTCCCTAAGTTGGTGGTGCTACCTGGGAAGGCTGAGGGGGTGTGGCCTTGTTGGAGGAAGTATGTCATGGGGTGGGGTGGGCTTTAAGAGCGTAAGGCTGCCACCTACTCCTACTTTCTCTGCTTTATGTTCGAGGTATTTCTGGTCTCTTCTGCAGCCACTGCATTGTCCCCACCACTATAGATGTTAAGCCAACATGAACTCTTTCTTCCGTAAGATCTCTTGTTGATAGCCTTTTGTCACAACAGCAGAAATGTAACTAATACAGGGAGTGTGTCTTGTGAAGAGTCATTAAGATCACTGGGGTTGTGGTTCTTGAGGACACACACCAGTGGTTGGCAGGTATATGGGGCAGGCAGGAGTCAGTTCATTCTTGCAGTTACACCCTGCCTGGCACCCCCATGCCACACCCCACGAATTGCCAGTACTACCCAAGCTCTCATAAGACCCTGAAAAAAACGTTCTCAGAAAAGCATGACTTCAGCAAGGGGTCAGATAACCCCCTGGGCTCTCAGGTGAATGGAACCTGCTTATAAAGCACAGAAGTGGGCCAGAAAGGGTCCAGGTGTCTTGCAGTAATTCAGACTTAGGTTTTGTTTTTGCTTTTTTAAGCCAAAAGATATTTAAACTGGAATAGGAAAAGTCCAGCTCCTAACAAGGCCAAATTCCAGCTCCTGGCATCCAATCAAAGTTACCAACCAGGTGAAGGAGAAAGTGATGGCCCCTCAGAAAAGGAACCATAAGCCTTGGGAAAGGTCTTGGAGGTGGCCAGATGACAGGAGGAGCCAGTGGGTAGTGAACAGGCAGAACCTGAGGAAACAGAGCTGGCAATGGAGATGGAGAGGAACAAATGGAGCTACAAATGAAGCTTATAGGGAGAGTTAAAACAAAGGTGTTTGGGCACCTGTGCAATGATGACTCACTGGGTAAAGGTGAGTCCCAGTCAGCGTTCTATTGCTGTGCGGAGACACTGACCACAGCAACCATGTCTTATAAAAGAAAGCATTTATCTGGGGCTGGCTTACAGTTTCAGAGTTTTGATCCATTCTCATGATGGCAGGAAGCATGGTGGTGTGCAGGCAGACATGGCGCTGCAGGAGCTGAGAGTTCTGCATCTGAATCACCTACACCTACACCTACACCTACACCTACAGTAGCAAGGGGGGGGGGCTTTGGGCTTATCTAGGGCCCTTGAAATCTCAAAGCCCACCCCCAGAGACGCACTTCCCCCAACAAGGCCACACCTACACCAATAGGGCCACACCTCCAAGTCCTTGGTCACATCCTGGTGACCAAGTATTCAAATAAATCTATGAGTCTGCGGGAGCCATTCTTATTCAAACCACCACAACATGTTTGAGACTAAGCCAGACAACCTGAGTTTGAGTCCCACATCCTTCATGGTAGAAGGCAAGAATAAACTGTCTTCTGACCTTTTAAACTTGAACTGGTACAGGTATGCACATGCACATATGTGCACACATGTGTGCATACACAATAAATAAATGTAAAATAATTAAGAAGTGTTTGAGATGGCAATGGCTAATTGGGACTCACTGCAGATTAAACATATGAAAGGATCCGGGCAGTGGTAGCGCATGCCTTTAACCCCAGCCAGAGACAGAGGCAGGTGGATCTCTATTTGAGGCCAGCCTGATCTACAGAGCAAGTTCCAGGCCAGCCTGGGCTATGCAGAAAGACTCTGTCTTGGGGGGAAAAAAAAGAGTGAAAGGAACCCTGAGCAAACAGGAAGGCATATCCATGAGTCTGTTCACAATGAGAGAAGAATATGATCCAGAATGAAGAAAGACTTGCTACACTATAAGATACATTGAGGGGACTAATACACATGCAGCTGATTCTCTGGGGTGAGGAAAGGAAGCTGGAGAAACAAAGCAGTTTGGGGGCGGGGAATGATGTCCAAAACTGTCCAAATCAGAAATCTAGAGATCTGAGAATTCCAGTGGATAAAGTAGAGAAAGAGAAAGAAGGAAAGGAAGAAAGGAAGGAAGGAAGGAAGGAAGGAAGGAAGGAAGGAAGGATAAAAGAAAGAGAGAGAAAGAGAGAGAGAGAGAGAGAGAGAGAGAGAGAGAGAGAGAGACAGACAGACAGACAGAGGGAGAGAGAGAGAGAGAACAGGCTGTGCTTGCTGGCCCACCTCTAATTTCAGTGGTCCAAACAACACCATGAGTTCCAGGCAGATCTGAGCTACAGAATGAGAGACTGTATCAAAGAATAAGAACAAGAATAAGAATCAGATAAGGAGGAGAAAGAAAAAGATGTGGAAGAGGAGAATGAGGAGCTAGGGAGAGGAGTCATATCATAATTAAATTGCTGAAAACCTATGAAAGTAGAACAAAGTTATACAGTCCATGAAAAGAAACCCTTCAGGACAGTCTACCCGACCACAGCAGAAGGAGCATCTTTCTGAAGAGAACACAACACATTTGTCAGAATAAAGTCTGCTGGGGTAGTCAGTCTCAGTAAAACTATAGAGGGCTTGCATCCTTCAAAACATACTCTCTGATCACAGTGGAATTAAGTTAAGACACCAGCAGCAGAAGATACATGGTAGAGTAGATAGTTCTATGTCACAGACTAGAGTTACCTGAAATGAGGAAAAGTCACTTGAGAGAATGCCTTGATATGATCCAGTTATAGGGCATTTTCTTAATTGGTGGTTGATGCAGGAAGCCCCAGTCCATTGTAGGTGGTGCCATCCCTGGGCAGGTGGTCCTGGGTTCTGTAAGGAAGCAGGCTGAGCAAGCCATGAGGAGCAAGCAAGTAAGCAGCACCCATCAGCTCCTGCCTCCAGGGTCCTGCCCTGTTTGAGTTCCTGTCCTGACTTCCTCCCATGATGAGCACTGATATGGAAGCATGCCTTTTGGTCCTGGTGTTTCCTCACAGCGATAGAAATCCAAACTAAGACACCTGGAAAGCACAAAACATCTGGGTGCTAAATCAAACACTAGGTAACCCACAAGTCATAGGAAAAAAATCACAATGGACTAGAAAAGTGTTTCTTGGAGCTAATGAGATAGCTCCAGCAGTGTGGTGGCTTGAGTGAGAATGGATCCCATAGGCTTGTCTGTTTGAATGTCTGGTCTGCCATTATGGAATTGTTTAGAAAGCATGGGGAGGTGTGGCCTTGTTGAAGGAAATATGCCACTAGGGGTAAGCTTTGAGGTTTAAAAAGCCCATGCCAGGCTCTCTCTCCCTCTCTCCCTCTCTCTCTCTACTCCCTCTCCCTCTCCCTCTCTCTCTCCCTCTCTCCCTCTCCCTCTCTCCCTCTCTTTCCCCCCTCCCCCTCCCCCCCCTCAGTAAGCTCTCAACTACTGCTCCAATACTATGCCCGCCTGCTTCCTGCCATGCTCTCTACCACGGTGGCTGTGGACTCACCCTCTTAAACTGTAAACAAGCCCCCACAGTATTTCCCTTTGTAAGCTGCCTTAGCCATGGTGCCTCCTCACAGGCATAGAGCAGTAACTAAGACAGCAGTCAGGGTACCTGCCAGCAAGCCTGAACAACTGAGTTTGATTCCCAAAACCCACACAGCAGAAGGAGAAAACTAATTCCTGCAAATTGTCTCTGACTTCCACATGTGTGCTATGCCTCACACACACATGCACAAATGCTAGATAGATAAACAAGCAAGCAAACAAATGGAAAGAGGAAAGGCAACCTGAATCAGAAGAACAAGCCAACCAACCTTCACTGGCAGTCCAACCACAGATGGGCAGATCCAAGACAATTTGTTCCCTCCCCAAAAATTACCCGCATCAATAAGAATGATCATCTATCAAAATGACTTTGATAAAAATTTCAGATACAAATTTCAAAAGACTGATTATAAATATGGTTTTTTAATCCAAAAAAGTATGGTAGCACACACTTTTAATCTTAGCACTCAGGAGGCAGAAGCAGAATAATCTCTGTGAGTTCGGGGCTAGCCTGCTCTACTTTCAGGCCATCTAGGTTTAAACAGAGAGACTCTTGTCCCAAAAACAAACAATTCAATGACCTTAATATTTTCCAATTGGACACAGACTGGTAGCTGATGAAATAAAGTCAACCCATAATATAAAAATGAAACTTAATAAAGAGATAGAAATATTGATGGACACTCAAACCAAAATGGTGATGGAAATGAAAACTACAATAGTCAAATAACAAGTGTAGTGGGGGCTAGCAAGATGACTCATGGTTTTCAAAGGACCCAGGTTCCATGCCCAGCACCCACGTGGTAGCTCACCACCATCTACAGTACCAGTACCAGAGGATCCAACACTGTCTCCTGGCCCCTGTGGGCACTGTATGCATACAGTTCATGGATGTGCAAGCAGGCAGAATGCTCATATATGTAAAAGCTTTTTAGTTAAATAAATTTCAAAAATATTTTTAATTTAAAAACAAAAAAGCGTTCAGTGGAACGCCTCATCAATAAAATGAATCACATGGAAGACAAACTATCAGGACAGAAAGACAAAACGGAGGAATTGGATCATTTCGTCAACTTTTAATGTCTAAGGAGAGCATGCAAAGAGCCTGGGACTTCCTTGTAAAAGAAAATCGATTCAGGCTTGAGAGCTGTAGAAGACAGTGCACCAATCACTTCCCTGAGAGCCAGGGAAGAGTGGCCCCAGAGCTAACCCCACTGGGTCTAGGGAAGCAAAGATGGAATCTAGACTTTAGTAAGTAATAACCTAGGAGTATCAGAGGGGAGGCGTTAGCAACGTGGAGGTTTAGGAGAGGCCCAGCCACTGAGCTGATTAAGGCATATGAAAATAGAAGGTTGAATGTGTGTGCGTTTCATTTGAGAATCCAACGCATTGGGGCTATAGCCACCGTGGCAGGGGAGATTAGAGCAGATTAGTCACCTACTGTTACACTTCCTGAAAAAGTAAAGCCCTTTGTATGGAGCACACGGGAAGATGGGTTTCAAACAAAAGGCATAAAACATACTTTTAATAAAATCAAAGGAAAATTCCCAAATCTAGGAAAATAGAAGCACAACTACATAAGAGGTACAAAGAGCATCAAACAAGACCAGAAAAGAAACTCCCATGTTGTATAATAATTAAAACACTAAATGTACAGAACAAAAAAAAAATGTTTATTGAAAGCAGCAAAAAGAAAGGGCCGAGTAGCCGGGCAGTGGTGATGGATGCATGCCTTTAATCCTAGCACTTGGGAGGCAGAGGCAGATGGATTTCTGAGTTTGAGGACAGCCTGGTCTACAAAGTGAGTTCTAGGACAGCCAAGGCTACACAGAGAAACCTTGTCTCAAAAAAGAAAAAGGAAAGAAGGAAGGAAGGAAGGAAGGAAGGAAGGAAGGAAGAAGAGAAAAGAAAGAGCCAAGTTACAGACAAATATTAACCAATCAACTCCAAGAAATAACCCCACTGCGGAAGATAAAGAACAAATGGACCAGGTAGCAAGCAGGCACCGATGCTATGACAATTGATTTCAAGCCAATTCTAGTCAGAAGAGATGACGGTCACTTCATACTGATCAAGGGAATAATCCATCAAGAGAAAAGAACAATTCTAAATATATATGTACTAAGTACAGGTTCATTGAATTTCACAAAGAAAACACTAATAGGTTCAAAATCACAAGTTACCCTCACCACAGGAATAGCAGGTTACTTCAATTCTCACCATATGGCAGACCAATCGCACAAAACAAACAAACAAAAGCAATAAAACACCAAAGCTAAAAAACACCATAGACCAAATGCACCTAACAGACATCTACAGGACCTTCTGCCCAACACCAAAGGGCATGTGTTCTCAGCAACCCAGGGAACCTTCTGCAAATACAGCACATGCTAATCTCAACAGAGATACTGAAGCAACAATGTGGATTCTATCTGACCACGTTGGGACAAAGCTGGAAATCAACAGCAAGAGAAAAGACAGACCATATACAAACGCAAGGAGATTAAACAACGCGCTGTTTAATGAGGAATGGGTCACTGCAGCAATCAAGAAGTAAACTGCAAAGTCCCTTTATGAAGACAGGACCTATCAAAACCAACGGAGACAATGAAGGCAGAACTAAGGGGGGTGTTGTAGCTCTAAGTACCTACAGTAAGGAATCAGCGTGATCTCAAAACAAAAGACCTGAAAATAGGCAATAAGGCATTGGGAAAACTAGAACAAACCATCCCCAATGTGGTAACAATGAAGATCATAGCAAAAATAAATAAATAATAATAATGAAATAGAAATTTTAAAAACAACCAATTAGACAGAGTTGGTTCTTTAAAGAGATAAACAAACTGACAAACCCTCAGTCAAATTAGCCAAAAAAAGAAAGAGATGAGATATAAATTAATTACATTAGAGATGAAAAGGGAGCGCTTACAACAGGCATTGGGGAAGTTTAGAAAATCATTGGGACCTACTTTAAAATTTTCGTTTTCCACAAACTGGAGAAATATAAAAGAAAAAGATGGATTTGTAGACGCATATGACTTAGCAAAGTTGAAAAGATGAAACAAATAATTTAAATAGCTCTGTACAAGACGATACTGAAGCAGAAATTTACAGTCTTACAACTAAATTTATCCCAGGTCCCGCTGGGTTCGGTGTAGAATTCTACAAAGAAGAGTCAACTCCAATTCCACCCCAATTATTCTGTAAACCGGAAAAGGAAATAACACATCCCAACTATTTACTAAGCCCAAATTCCCCTGATATCAAAACCAGGTAATGATATAACAATAAAAGAGGCTCAATAGGCCAATCTCCCTGGTAAACACAGACCAGAAACTCTAAAATTTGTACAAGAGTGGGGAGCGCACGTCAGGGTGTAGGCTTAGGTGAATAGGACTCTAGCTGTCCAAGAAAGGAGACCAATGATCAGCAGATGGGAGGGACTTTGTGAAACCAGAAACCTACTGTACTACATGGAGACTGTTAAGCCACTGCGGTGGCCGCAGACATGGTGGGAAAGTCCCTTCCCATCATGCATCTGATATGATGACAGAGGGTTGCTGTCTAGAGTATACAAGGAACTCATGGCTGGATTTCATAGTTCCATTTTTCTTTATAGGTAAACAACATTCATTGCAGGTACCACATTTCACTATCTGTTCTTCATTGGGTGGACATACAGTAGAATGCCATAGCTTAGCTGCTGTGAACAGAGCAAAAGACCAAGGAATCAAGCCACCCAAAATTAAAATGTGAGCTATAGAACTGAACAGGGAGTTCTCCGAAGAGGAAATCGTTAAGAAATATTTTTTAAAGTTTTTAACATTCTTAGCCACAAGGGAATCACAGATTAAAATACTTTGAGATCCACACTTTGGTCAGTCCTTCTTAGAAGGGGTAACAAAATACTCAAGGGAGGAAATACAGAGACAAAGTGTGGAGCAGAGACTGAAGGCCATCCAGAGACTGCCCCACCTGGGGATCCATCTCATATACAGTCACCAAACTCAGACACTATTGTGGATGCCAAGAACTGCATGCTGATAGGAGCCTGATATAGCTGTCTCTTGAGAGGCTCTGCCAGAGCCTGACATATACAGAGGTGGATGCTCATAGCCAACCATTGAACTGATCACAGAGTCCCCAAAGGGGTCCCCAATGGAGGAGTTAGAAAAAGGACTGAAGGAGCTGAAGGGGTTTGCAACCCCATAGGAAGAACAACAATATCAACTAACCAGAGCTCCCAGGGGCTAAACTACCAACTAAGGAGTACACATGGAGGGACTCATGGCTCCAGCCATATATGTAGCAGAGGATGGCCTTATCGGGTCATCAGTGGGGGAAGAGGCCCTTGGTCCTGTGAAGGCTTGATGCCCCAGTGTAGGGGAATTCAAGGGTGGGGAGGCGGGAGTGGGTTGGTGGGGGTATACCCTCATAGAAGCAGGAGGAGGGGGATGGGATGGGAGGTTTCTGGGAGGGGGTTGGGGAAAGGGGATAACATTTGAAATATAAATAAATAAAATATCCAATTAAAAAGAAAAAAGAAAAAAAGGGAAAAAATACTTTGAGATTTCATCTCACCCCAAGATTAAGAAAATACAAGACAATAAGCACTATTGAGTATGTGAGGGATGGGGATTCCCTCATTCACTGTTAGTGGGCATGAAAACTGGGGTCACCCCTGTGGAACTCAGTGTGGTGGTTCCTTAGAGAACTAGAAATAGATTAGCCACATGACCCAGATATCACTCACTCCTGGGCATTTACCCAAGGTACCGGACACCTCGCTACACAGTTGTATATTCACTCATGTTCATAGCTGCTTTGTACAGAGCAGCCAAAACATGGAATTCCACTATATGTCCACCAATCGATGAGTGGGTAATAAACTGTGGTACTCACATGAAATGAAGTTTTGTTTACCTGTAAAAAAAAATGAAATTATTCAATGTTCAGGTAAATGGGTGAAGCTAGAAAATATCATGTTGAGTGAGGGAACCCAGACCCGGGAAGACAAATGTCACATGTCCTTCTCACTCAGTTGTAGAACTCAGCACTGAAGCTTTAGGCCTGTGTGTTTAACATGGAGTGTCTGTAGGATCCAGGAAACTAAGAAGAGACCACTGATGAAAAATTGGAAAGATCTTAATATAGGGTGGGAGCAGGGTAGAAGAACAAAGGTGACACAAAGTGGGAAGGAGGACATTGGGAGAGAGGTTTAAGTTGGGAGGGGGATGGGAGAGTAAAACAGAGGAGGGGAAGAGGAGAGAGGTCCCTAACACTAAGGATGTTAAAAGGCTATATTTTATTAAGGTTTATAGAGGATAGATAGATGATAGATAGATAGATAGATAGATAGATAGATAGATAGATAGATAGATAGATAGATGAAAGATGGGTGGATGGATGGGTGCATAGATAAGATAGATAGATAATCAATAGATATGTAGATATCAATATTTTAAAAGGTCTCATTGGAGTTGGCCTCTACCAGGGCTAATGGTCCTCCCAGAGGCCAGAGGGTACCAAACAAAGAACCTAGTGCTAGGTGAGGTTTCTGAAGACCCCCCCCCAAAAAAAAACTAATACAGGCTATTGTCATTTCTCTTGGTTGCCCACCAGAATGTAACAGTAATATTCTATTGCTAAAGATACCCCAGGACATGAAGAAATCAAGTTGATACTGACCAGAAGCTTTCTCCCTGTGGATAACTTTCAAAGTACCAGAAGATGCTATGCAGGAGGTGGGGGTGGGGTGGCAGTGTTGGCCATCAACAGTATTGCCTGGCTGGGAACCTTGTGAACTATATTAGTGACCAGGGTACCAAGATACAAACATGGGCACAATAATGGTACAAATGTTTTGTTGGTAACCAACTGCCTTCTGGTTGGATTTAAAGCCTGCTCCGTGTCTGCTGATGTGAATCTGGTCAAGAGCCCACAGCTGGGTGTCTACAGGCCCCAGGGTAAAACTCCACTAGTATTCTAAATGGACACAGTATCAAACCATACTCTAAATGTGTATCTATATGCCCTTAGGTAGGAACTACTCTTACCTCACCAAAGAAATTTCTTTGTGTAATGAGCTCGGAAACTTAAAAGTGGTCAAAGCATAAGAGAGAACACAGAGAGCAGTCAGTGGCCTGCTCAGGCAAAGGGGAGTGTCTATTTCATGTCCCCTCCCCCACAAGTCTCAGGGACCATAACAGAAGGGGAGGGCATCGAGATTGTAAGAGTCAGAGGTTGCTTCCTATTCTTGTGGTCTTCGTGACTTCCACCATGGCGTACCGTGGCCAGGGCCAGAAGGTGCAGAAGGTGATGGTGCAGCACATCAACCTTATCTTAAGATACTTGCAAAATACGTCTCGAATTCAGGTGTGGCTGTATGAACAAATGAGTATGCGGATAGAGGGTTATATCATTGGCTTTGATGAGTACATGAACCTCGTATTAGATGATGAGGAAGAGATTCATTCTAAAACAAAGTCAAGAAAACAACTGGGTTGGATCATGCTAAAAGGAGATATTATTACTCTGCTCCAAAGTGTTTCCAACTAGTAATGAATGGTCAAGCCTGGGGGGACGCTGAGAAGGCACCTCAGTGTGTTTAAAGGTGTCTTCTACTGCAAGCTACATTTACTCAACTTGTTTTACTTGCACATTATTATGAGGTGACAATAAATGCTGTGAGATTGTTTTTGTTAAAAAAAAAAAAAAAAAAGAGTCAGAGGTTGTGGAAGACTAGCATGAGGCAGTATCTTCTGGGCATGCCAGGACCACTGTGTTCATGGGTGGCCCCAGGCTCAGGAGCATGGGAGCAGCACAAATCGAGCTCAATGTGTAATTAAAAAAAAAAATTAGGGCATGAAGTTCACGTGGGTAGGAAGGTAGGTGTGGATCTGAGAGGAAATAGAGGGAGTCTTTGGGGTGAATATGATTAAAATACATTGCATAAAATGCTCAAAAAATTAATAAAATACTATATTTAAAAATAAATAATATGTTTAAAGGCAGTGGTTTCTTGCATGGAAATAATAAAACTGACATATAAAAATGAAGCTACAATGATGATTTTAGGGAACATTATAGCACTAAAGCACTCATAGGCTGAAAAAGAATGAGAGCTGGTATGCTCAACGTGTAATTACAGAGCTTGGGAGGTGGAGGCAAAGGGAGCCATGGTGTGTGTGTGTGTGCGTGTGCGTGTGCGTGTGTGCGTGTGTGCGTGTGTGCGTGTGTGTGTGTGTGTGTGTGTGTGTGTGTGTGACCTGAAGTGTTTTCATGCTAAGTTAGAGCCTACAGGAAACTAAGTTTCAACCTCCGGACACCCTTACCCAAATTCAAAAACTCCTAAGTAGTTAGAGAAAAGAAACAGTTGCAGAAAGAACAGAAGTCTTGAAGTAGAAGACTCAACAGAACAGGAAAATCAGATTCTGGTTTAAGGGGCGAGAAGCTGAGATGTAAGTCAAAGGTCAGATGCTTGATTAGAGTGCTAGAGCCCCAGGCTCTATTCCCAGCACTACATGATGGGGGAGGGAGAGAAGGAGGAGGTGAAGAAGAAAGAGAAGGGAGAAGGGGGAAGAGAGGTCATGAATAAAATTGATTGCTGTTGCAGGGCAGTGGTGGCAGTGGTGGTGCACACCTTTAATCCCAGTGCTTGGGAGACAGAGGCTGTGGATTTCTGAGTTCGAGGCCAGCCTGGTCTACAGAGTGAGTTCCAGGACAGCCAGGGCTACACAGAGAAACCCTGTCTGGAAAAAAAAAAAAAATTGACTGCTGTCTTGGTGGAAAGGGTTGGGGGGAGAAGAAAGAGTGGAAGGAGCGGGTAGGGAGGAGAAGGAGAATGAATTACCAGTATTAGCCCGGGGGAGAGCTGGGATGACATGGATTTTGCAGATGTGGAAAGATAACAAGACACTATTTTAAACAACTTCATGCCAGCAAATCTGATATCTTTGGTGAACCAGAAAAAAAAATGTTTTAAAGGAATTCATAGCCAACCTGTATTCATTAAAGAAATGGCATTTTTTGTTTTGAAATTCCACAAAGAAAAGTCAGAAGCTATCAGTTTGAGAAGAAATGGGGGGAGGGGTTGGAGGGAGGAAAAGAAAGAGGGAAGTGATGTAATTATATTTTAATTAAAAACTTAAAAAAAAGAAAAAAAGAAAAAAAGAACTGCAGAGCTCCTCAAGACCCGAGGCAGTAAACTGCAAGAGATGAGAGAGAGAGAAATCTCCAGATCCGGATGGCTTTTCTGGCAAAACCACCAAAGTCTTAATGAAGACATGGGAGTTATTCTTTTGGAACGCTTTCAAAAACTAGAAGAGGAAGGGAAATTTTTCAACTGTTTTTTTTTTGAGGTGAGCATGATCTTAGTACCAAGGCTAGACAGCAATATTACAGAGGAGAAGGCTACAGAACGGATACACACACCAAAAAAAAAAAAAAAAGTTAACAAAACATTTGCATATTAGCAGGTAACAGGGAGCTGAGTCAGGACAGTGCTTGCCTCTGAAGCAGGACTTGGTTTGATCCCAGCACTCTTAAAGTCCTAGCACTGGGGAGGCAGAGACAGGTGGATTCCTGAGGAGCGCTAGTCAGCCAGCTTAGACAGATGGATGAGTCCGAGGAGAGACAAGGTGGAGAATTTCTGAGGCATAGCAGCCAAGACTGCCCTCTGCCCTCCTCGTGTACACTCACACACACACACACACACACACACACACTTGTATGCATACACACAAACGTTTTTCAAACTGAATGGAAAAGAATGGCATCCATCAGTCCTGTCAAAGAAGGCAATGATCTTGGCCATACAAGGATGGTTTATCTGAAAACACATGGATTCCAACACGTTAACAAACTAAACAGAAAGCACCCATGATCATCTTGATAGATATACAAAGTAATTTTTGAGAAACATCACAGTCTCTCCTAAATGTCCAGTACTGCACACACAGGATGGCTCTCCTGACTTAGAATGGCATCCTAGTAGAGCTGTGTGCTGCTAAGGTTGCTTTGTTTTGTTTTGTTTTGTCAACTTGACATAAAAGGTGGAGTCATCAAGAAGGAGGACTCTCAGCCAAAGAAACACCACCATCAGATTGTCCTGGAGACTCTCAGCTAAGGAAACACCACCATCAGATCGTCCTGAAGGCTCTCAGCTAAGGAAACACCACTATCAGATTGTCCTGAAGGCTCTCGGCCAAGGAAACACCACCATCAGATTGTCCTGAAGGCTCTCAGCCAAGGAAACACCACCATCAGATTGTCCTGAAGGCAAGCCTGTTTGGCGTTTTCCTGGTTAATGATTGATTCGAGAGGATCCAGCCCCCTGTGGGCAGTGCCGCCCCTGGGCTGGTGGTCCTGGGTTCTATAAGAAAGCAGCCTGAGCAAGCCCTGGGGAGCAAGCCAGTAAGCAGCGTTCCTCTGCGGCCTCTGCTTCAGTCCCTGCCATGAGTCCCTTCTCTGACTTCCATCAGTGATGGACTGTAAGCTGTAAGACACCCACCACTGCCACCACCACTGCCACCACCACCACCAAACTGCTTTTGGTCATTGTCTTTATCACAGCCAGAGTGACCAATCTAGGGCAGCTGGCTGAAGTGGGTTAGAGTTAACCAGGGCCTTAAAGCTTGTCCCAGGCAAGGATGGCCACTCCCACCGATTCTCCTCAGCATTATGTCAAAGCCCTAGATAGGGCAGGAAAGCAAGGACATGAGAAAAGCCAGGGACGGCAGAGCCAGAATTGAAGATGCATGCATGCAGATGACATGCCGTTGTGATGGTTTGTCCCTGTGTTGAAATGGCATTGCCGTCACAGCAGTTGGAAGGAGCTTTGTCGTCAGGGAGTTGGTGCTGGGGTTGGACCCCGGCCTCCTGCATGATGGGTAACTAACTTCTCTATCTCTGAGCTGCACCTCCAGACCACACCTTTCTGAAGGGACTGGGTTAGCTCCCGCTGGAGTAGAGTGGAAGGTGGCCTGGGCAGGTGACACTTGCCTTCTTCCAGTTCTGCTCCCTCTTACTGTTTACTGCTGCCACATGAGTCAGAGCCACATGAGATCCTTGCTACCCAGGCACCTCCAAGACTAGGAGCCAAATAAACTGCTTTCCTCATTCCTTACCCAGACTAATTTTGTTGTCGTAGAAACAGAAAGCACACGCAGTCACCTACACAAAGGTCTCTAAGGGCTTTACAAGGAGTTCCTGCTAGAACGGCAAGATTGGGAGACACGGAGTAGACTAACTGGCAGAAACTGTACCAGCTGCTGCTTAGAAAAGCTGTCTTAACACAAACCACTAGGAACTGGTAAGGATGGACTCTTTCACTGTTAAGAAAGCGAAAAGACAAACCAAAGGTTTTGTAAAATCTAGACACATAAAAGACATTACAATTGAGTAATGAAACACAACCTACCCAATTAAAACACAGGCCAAAGACTTGGGAAGTAGGTTCCCCCACGTCTGCTGGCATTTGGAAAATAAAAACTGAAAACGGGTGGCTAAAAAGAACATGCCAAGAGTTGACATGGATATGGAGCAACTGGGGTGCTCATCCTCTGCTGGCTGAAATGCAAGATACTTCCAGCATTTGGAAACAGCATGACAATTTCTGGACAAAGCACCTACTGTGTGATTCAGCTCTGTTCAAAGGTGCTTACCAAAGGGAAATTGAAGAACTGGATCTATCTCCGGTGATTTGTGCATGGCTGGTCATGGCGGCTCTGTTTACAGTAGCTAAAGAAAACCTGGGGAAAGACAGGTGTCTGCTCATAGATGAATATATTTTAGAAAAAAATAACATATCTGATGGAACACTACTCACCATTTAAAAAGGATGAGCTATTGAAACACATACTTGGGTGAATCTCAGGCTCATGCTCTGTGCACAAAGACACACACACACACACACACACACACACTCCCGCATACACCATGGGGAAAAAGAGCTCATAGAATGTGACTCCACTTACACAAGCATCTAAAATGTGCAATGTAATCTGAAACAATGGAGGTAGATCAGTAATTCGGCTAGGGTGGAGGGAGGGGAGGCTTTACTATGAGAACCAGAAAATGCTCGCAATTGAGGAAAATTCACATTCTCTTGATTGTGGTGATAGTTTCTCGGCATCTGCATATGTCAAAACTTATCACATTACACTGTAACTATGAGCTGTGTACTTCACGCCTCAATAAAGCTGTAATGCGCACAAAGCAAAAAGCAGAAAGACTTCTGACGGGCTCCTCCCATCTTGGAGCCACTGTCTTCCAGCCTTGCCATGGGTGCAGCTTCCTAGGCACGTGGGGGCCCAGGAAGGCTATCACAGACCCTGTTTCTCATCTTCATAAGAGATAGCTTTCTGGAGAAGGGGGCTCAAGGCCACCAGCTGAAAGAGCAGGAGCATCTTGCGGTCAGGTAGGGTAGCGAAGCATACAGTTAGAGTGTGTGCATGCAGTGAGCCATGGGCACAGCTGAAGAGCTTACGGAGAAGCAAGGTAGCAAAGGAAAGATGAGGGGAGTTTCCTCTAGATTCTGAAGTAATCGTCCTGGGCTACAGGCGTTGAAGAGGGTAAGGGCAGCTTAAGGCAGGACTGGCCAGGGCTCGGCAGATATCCCCACAGGTATGTCTCTGTACAGGTGGAAGCTCTGCTCATCCTCTGTAATAGTTACGGTCAGGTGATAGGATCTGAGAACTAGAGAACAATCCTTTCGCATTCACTCTGTCTCTCTGTTCCTATCTGTCTGTCTGTCTATCTATCTATCTATCTATCTATCTATCTATCTATCTACCTACCTACCTACCTACCTACCTACCTACCTACCTACCTATCTATCTATCTATCTATCTATCTATCTATCTATCTACCTACCTACCTACCTACCTACCTACCTACCTACCTATCTATCTATCTATCTATCTATCTATCTATCTATCTATCTATCTCTGTCTTCTCTGAATCTGAAGCTCTTAAATTCAGCTAGACTGGCTGGTCAGTCCAAGAAATCTGAGCATCTCTGGCTCTCCAGTGCTGGGATTAACAGGTATGTACCACTGCATCAAACTCTTTCTTTGGGACATACGAACTCATTCTTGCTCATGTCTGTGGGGCAAGGACTTTACCATATGAGTTTTCTTCCTAGCCTTTTTATTTATTTGAGTTGGAATTAATCCAAGAAATCCCATGTTTATTCTGACCATTTTCTCAACATTCCATGACCCACTCCTGGGTAAGGGTGGACCCCGTGAGCTCAGAATTTAGGCCATGCCTGGAAAGCTCCAAGCTGGGGCTCCCCTGTCCCTAGAGGTACTTGATCAATCAGGCAGAGGGAAGATTTAAGGTGTCAAGGCAGAACAGGAATCCAGTTGGCCCTATGGCCATGATGTGGAGAAGGCTGTCCTGTGAGCAGGAAGTGGGCAGGGCTGAACCTAGAACAGGCAAATGCCCTTGCCAAACCAGCCCGCCCCTCGGGAGTACCCCCAGATCCCGGGAGAAGCCTGGCAGAGGTTGCCTTCATAGCTAAACACGTGCTTTCCTCTAGTGCTGGAGCCCTCATGACTTGCAATCAAACTCTTTACCTTAAGTCGTCAAAAGTTCTGTACTCTAAGCCTAAGGTGACCTTCCTACCCTGTTTGGTTTTGTTTGTTTTCAAAACTGTCCCATTTTAGAAGAGCAAACCTTGTGTTGTAGAAGTTTGGGCAAACAGGCCACCATACTTGTTTCCTGCTCCAACCTGTGGCCTCAGCACGAACAGCACGCTGTGCTTCTAAGCCTCCGCTCTGGCTGCAACACCTTGCAGGTGGGGCACCTATTTAAGCCCTATCTCCCCCTTCACAGTGCTCTGAGGTCAACGCTTCACCAGCCCCTCCTGTTGGACATGCCCCTGGCCCTTGCCACCCCTGACTGTTTTAAATCACTTGAGACCAGTTTTACTGCAGAGGGTGGGGATGGAACAGTCAGATCTCTGCTCACATCCCAGCCACTGCTAAGGTAGGCCCAGGGGCTGTGAGTCAGAGCGATGTCCCCAGGGTCCCCATGAGCCTTGTGCCTGAGAGCCCCTCTGGAAAGTTCCTTTGGGGGCCCTTCTCCTGGAGTGTGAATGAGGCCAACCCTCTGCTGGGGTCACTTGTAAAGTGCCCAGAGAGAGACGCTAGGGGCCGAGAATAGCCCTGCCAACTATAGGCACCAGAGGAGGCTGGTGGCAGAGAACTCTGTTCACCTGCTCAGTCAGGGTTCTTCTTGCCTCCTGCCCCCTGCCACCCAGCCCCAGCCAGCACAACTTCCAGTCTCCTAGGGCAGACAGGCTAGATCTCTCACAGGCGCGCATACTGGCTGGGACAGACAAAACAGGCAGAAATAATTTTCCTGCCCAGTGGAGTGAGGAAAATTGGTGGCCGCCTGAGTTTCTGTTTTCAATGAGGGCAGTCTGCTCATGTCCAGTCGGCTGTGGCCCTGCTGCCACCTTGCGTCCCGGTGGGGAGTCCGTGCCTGGCACACTGGCTCTGCCCAGCGTTGGAGTCTTCTGGTCCTGTGATCCCTGCCTGTGACTGCAGACTCTTCCTGTAGGGTGAATCTTTCTCAGGCTTTACCCAATCGCTGTGTCTTCTGAAAAGTATATGGGAAAGCGCACGACGGGGGATGCCCATTCCAAAGGTGACCCAAGAACACTCAGAGAGAACAGAAGCTTAGATATGGTCTCCCTGCACTAGGCACTCGGGCCAGAGATCTAGCCAGTAGGGGATGGGGCTCACTCCCAAGTTAGTCTTCGCTAGCTGTCCTGAGTGGGAATGGAAGATACAGGGACCACAACGCACCCAAATGGGGCCACACTCTTGCCGGGAGACAAGTATGTGAAGGTATTGGAAGTTGGAAGGGAAAGTCAAGCACCTCCTTAGGACCGGAAGTTGGGGATCTGAATAGACCAGAAGTTGGAGATCTGGACAGACCTGCGGCCCTTCCAGGAGCTTTCCTCATTGGGATGTTGCTTCTTGTTGGACGAGGACACAGTAAGCATGTCTGTGGGTGGATGGAGATAGAAGGACAACCTGGAGGCAGAAGAGACTCCTGAGCCTGCGGCTATAGTGCCTTAGGTGGGAACTAGGTTCCTTGCTGTAGGTTTAGGGAGACAGCAGGAGCCTTGCCTTTAAGACCCACAGTGTGGTAAAAGGCACAGCCCTGTGACAGTCTCAGAAGTGCAGTGAGTGACCAGAAAGGAGGAAGAGGGACCACGGAAGAACAGGCGTCACTAAGACAAATGTTTCCTGGTGGGGGTGGGGTGGGTCTTCTTCCTGTGACTGGCCAAGTCCAACCAGGATACTTCTGAAGGAGCCTTCTGCTTCCTAGATGGCACAAGTATGTCGGGACAGTTATGGAACTCTAGTGTCCAGACATCTGGGGAGCAGATGAGGGTTGGGGACAGGAACTGAGGACAAAGGCCTCTACCACCCAGGGTAGTGTTCCCCACATCCAGTCATCTTCATCCCTTCTTCCCAGCCCAGCTGAAGACAGGCCTCCTCTAGGAAGCCGGCTGGGTTACTATGCTCTGCTGTTCTGAATGCAAAAGCCCTGGGCTCTCAACTGCTGGGGGACTCTTCAGGCGGCAGCCCTAGGCTTTCCTCTACCTGGGAGAAGGCCAGACACGGATGGGGGGCACTGGGCCAGACAAGTGATATGCTCAGATCCTTGATCAGCTTTCCCCTTGCTAGTGGCGGCATGACCTCTAAGCTTCAGTTGTACCATCTGCAACAGGGGACCAGTACCACCTTTCACATGGAGTGTGACAGGGACAGAGACCCACAGCCAGGGACAGCTTTCTCCCTGTCCCCTCCCCACTAGTGGGAGAGGGGTGAAACAAGACTTTAGGAACAACTCTAGAGCCAGACTGGTTGAAGCCTTCCCAGGCCTGAGTCTGAAGACTTCCGAAGTATGGCGGGCAGGAGCCACCGACCCCTCCCCTCCTCCTCAGCCACCTGCATGTTGGCAGCAGAGGAGTCAAGGCAGAGGAGAACAACTTTCTGGCTTCATCTGAGCAGGACCCATCTCTAGGGAAAGGCTACAGCCCGGGGCAGGAAAGACAGCCAGAACCCAGTTCTATGGACTACATCTGGTTCTGTGTTTTTTCCCTTCAGGCCTTTGGAAGCGTGAATGGGGGAAAGTAGGGCTCTCTGGACTGTTCCATCTCTGTCAGGAGGACCGCAGAGATCAGGATCGGTGGCCCATGGTACCTCTCTCCTCAGCATGGGGTAACCTAGATCCCTAAAGCAAAAGACACGTCCACAGTGAGTCAGAAGTTAGCATAAGCTGGCCACCATGGGCCGGAGCTGCCTTCTTGTACCTGTCTCAATTGTGGGCCATGCTCCTAGAGTTGGGAGGGGCATCGTGAGGTCCGCCTGACCCTTCCCTTCTGCACCTATTCCAGAATAATGTCCCTGGGGAGGAGAGGGGCCACTCCTAACTTCTACCTCCTTGTGTGCCTGTTCCTCCTGGAGACTCACTTTTATTGCCTCTCTCTCCCTTCTCTGTCAGCACCCTTTTCCTGCACTGTCACAGTGCCTGAATGCACCAGCTACTCCCCTAATTAAAGGAGAGAGAAGCTGCAATGTACACAGCACACAAGGCCAAGAGGTGGATGGTGGTGACAGCCCCGTGACAGCATGGATGTACTCGCTGCCCCTGGACTGTACACTTAAAGGTGATTAAAATGCTAACTCTTGATACGCATGTTTTACCACAGTACAAAGTCAACATACATGCTGTAGTCGCTACTAATACCTACACCCTTATCTGCCTTGGAAACCACTAACACACGAACCGTTGAACCCACTGGCCCTGAGAGAAGCCAAAGGTAGGCTCTGCGGTCTCTTTCCCCTACCCCCAGTTCTTCCTGGCCCCACGTGCTTGACTCTACTAGACTGGAAAGATGCTGGGGGGAGGGGAAGACCCTGGTTTCTCAGGACTTACGCTAGCCTCCACAGTTTGGTTGGGATTATCAGCACCAGGCTGCCAGAGTGCCTCACCCAGGGCCAGAATAATCTCCAAGTCATGCTCTACCCCAGCCACAGTGGTCCTCCTGAAGCCATTATCCCTTTTTGATTACTTCTTGAAGGACCCCCTCAACTACTATGGGGCTCCCAGAGAAAGATTTACAGGTCAGGCCCAGAAGTGGACGGGGGGTGGGGGGGGGTGGGGAGCTGCTGCAATTTAAGGAATCCATGGCAGGTATGGGAGCTAGGCATTGGCAGGAACTTTGAGAGGGCAGAGCAGTGGGCTACACCCTTTAAAGTCACTTTCCTGTCTGTAAACTGCAAAGCCCCTGAGGGCAGGCACCCGACCGTCTCTCACTGCCAAGTCAGTCCCCGGGGACCTGAGTGGCCGATACACAGCAGGCGCCTACTAAATGCTAAAGGAACCGCCCCCCCCCCCAGCAGGTTGACCCAGGCAGGGCCCGGGACACAAGGCATTGCATCCCACACTGCTCCATTCATGCCCCGCCGCCATTCATGCGCGCGGGACTCATTCACCCCGCGCGCCGCCATTCCGCGCCCTGTGCGCCCCGCGCCCACCACGTGCGCCCTGCCCGGCGCGGAGCGGGGAAGCGCCGGAGCAGCCGCGGCTGCGCGGGGCCGGGGCTGGCGGGGAGCCGGGCCGGGGGCGGGGGGCGGGCGCTCCCTGCGGGAAGCGGGGCGCTGGGGAGCCCCGGCCGCGGGCTCGGGCGCGCAGAGCCGGGGCCATGTGGACGGGTGGCCGGCGGCCGGGCCGGCTTCGCCGGGCGGTGAGTACCCGAGAGCCCGGCTGGCAGGGCGCGGGGCGGGGCTGGGCGGCGGGCACCACGCCGGGGCGGTCCCTGCGCGCGCCCGCGGCCGCCCTGGGTGGCGCTGGGGCCCGGGGCCCTCGCGCGGGGCGGGGCGGCCGGGCCTCCGCAGCTGCTTTGCGCGTGCGGCCTGAGGACTCGCGGAAGGCGGGTGTAGGGGGCCCGGCTGAGCCCACCCCGTTCGGGGGGCGGCCCTGGAGAGGCCGCAGAGCCGGAAGGAGACTGGCCAGGGACCGCTTCCCGAGCGTGGGCCGTGCGTGGGCCCGCGCATGCCTCGGGCACCTTCATCTCAGGCGGCCCGAGTAGGCCGCCCGCAGCCTTCCCCATTGACAGGCGAGGAAACTGAGGCTGGGCAGGCAGGGGCTCAGCCAGGGCCACTCTGAAGGAGCTGACCTGCTCACAGAGCCCCAGCACGTTGGCTGGGAATTTCTGCCCCTAGCATTTCCGCTTCCTGCCTGGTTTAGAGGTGTTTCCTTCCTCGTGTGTGCCCACCCCATCAGAACAAGGTTCCTTTGGGGCAAGAGCTGCGTGGGCAACATCCCGGAATCTCCTGAGGGAGCAGGATGGGAGCTGGGAAGGTCCCCTGGAGCAAGGGTTGGCTGCAGGGAAAGGGGGCCATGCAGGTGTGCAGCCCTGATGGCCAGGGTTGGCCCACCAGTGCAGTCCCTGGACTAACGCCTTGGGCAGGTGTGGGGCATCATCTTCGTGGACTCACTTATCCTGAGGTCCCAATACCCTGGGCCTCTGGAGGCTGTGGGATGCTCTCTTTCGTTCTTTGGGCCTCAGTTCCCCCACTGGCCAGGAGTAAGTGGTCTCTGCTGCTTACGAGTCTAGGCTATGAGAAGGTCTCTAGGAGGAAGCTCCTTATCCACTGTGCTGTGCCTGGGCAGCCCAGTAGGGTGAGTGGCCTTTGGGGGCGGTTCTGCCTGGCATCTGTGACAAGCAGGGCGGGGAGGCAGCAGCAGGGCCTGGCAGCCTCCTGCAAACCCTTAATTTTCCCACAGCTCACTATAATCAGGGCGGCTCTGGGAAGCAAGTACAGTGGCAGATGTAGGCACATGGTGAGGGGCTGCTGCACAGCACCAAGGACCCTCCCAAGTTACTGTCTCACATTCGTTCATTCCTATGGCCTGCTCTGTGTGACAAAACCTGGAACTGCTGGCTCCTGGGAAGTGAAGTGGGAAGGCTGGGCTGCCTGGGCCATGGCATGTAAGAGCTCCTAGGCTGGAGGTCAGGGGAGGGACCCACATAGGCCAAGAGCAGAACTCCGTGTGAGGCAGTCGGGACAAGGACTTTCCAGTTACTCACTCTCTCGCTCTGGGCCTTGAGCATCTGCAGTGGCTGCCATTTATAGAATACTGACTGTGTACTGGGTATTGTCGGCAGCAGCATCCCAGCAGCAGCATCTCGGAGAGTGAATGGATGGATAAGTGAATGAATGAGTGGATGGGAGAGAGGGACAGCAGTCAGTCAACAGGGCTTGGACAGAGTCCACAAGAATTCCCCATAGCTTACAGGAGAAGGCCCACAGGTTAGGCTGGGGGAGATGAAGTTAGCGCTGGGTTAGCAGGATGAAGCTCTCAGGGAATGAGAAGGCATGAGTCCAAGAACCACAAAAAACATCGTGCAGAAACGCTCAGTCAAAGGCCAGGGCAGTCCTCCCAGCTTACGACTCTTGATGGTCAGAGCTGCAAGCCTTACTGTGTTAGTCCACAGTTGTCCAGGGTGCCCTCTCACCTCCCATCCTGCCTCCAAGCGAGTCACGTGACTAATGGAGAACTTTAGACAGGGTTTGAAGCCCTAGGTTCCAGTCTTTGTTCTGCACTGGTTTGCTGTGTGACCTCATGCAAGGCTCTAGACCTCTACAGAGCCTGACATCAGAGGCCAAGCCCCTGGGACAGCCTGAAGAGTGACCCAGAGCAGGCCCCAGCAGGTGACTGGTGACAGCTGGACAGTGCTGTCCCTGTTGGGTCAGCCGTAGGAATGGACAGATGGGTGAATGGGTTGAGGTATTCTCTCTGTCCGCCTGGCATAGTTTCTTTGGACACACACTACCACTTAGGCAAACCAGCCTTCAGGAGTTCACAGTCTAGTGAGAGATATAGACCCTTCCCAGCCTAGCAGGGCATGGGAAGGTATTTCTATGTCCCACTAGTTAAGAAGAGGCTAACAACGAGCCTGGGGGTCAGAATGGTGCTTCAGAGACAATCTCCTTCAGGATAGCAGCAGCTCTGCAGCCCTAGGCTGAGCTCACGAACTGAAGTTGTATCTGATCAGCAAGCTTTGAACCAAGTTGAGAGATGAGATAAGAAGAGAAGTGAAGAGACCCTAGGCCATGCCACTGGTGGTGCATGCTAGGGTGGAGGGGAGGTGATACCAATGGGAGTATGCAGCAGGACAGGCCAGTAGTAGGTGAGTAGAAAGCTGGAGAGATGGATGGAGGGTAGGAAAGCCTAGTGGTTATAAGAGAAAAGGAAATGCATGGGAGCTCATGGAAGAGCTGATCTAGAGAGAGGACCCAGTGGGTAGACAGAAATGCTGAGGCCTGAATGCAAAGTGGATTGATTTCTGGTCCTGGGGCAGGATAGATGAATGGATGGGTGGTTGTCTAGATGTCAAGGAATAGGTGGGTGAAGAGATGGGTGGAGAAGAAGCCTCAAAACGCATGGTTGTAGTCATGGGGGAGTGGTCGTGTGAATAGCGAGATTCCCGACTGAGTGCTGGGGTAGGCAAGACCTTGAATGCCTGTAAGATAATAGAGGTAGAATCAGATGGATGAGGTCCGAGAAGAGCTTAGACCTAGGTGTGGAAGGGCAGGTCTGTGCACAGACGTGCCCACATCCACCCGTAAAGACCAGCCGCAGGAATTGTGCACAGTTGAGCGGGTGGCCGACAGAGTGAGGTTTGTAAATGACGGCTGGATAAGTGCCTGTCAGCGGATGGCAGGTGCAGACCTCAAAGGCTGATGAATAGCTATATGACCGGTGGGTGGAAGGCAATTGGCACAATGAATAGGTGGAGCATCAGGCCATGCCCTCTGGGTGCCACGGTCTGTTCATACGCACCTCAATCCCTCTGCTTCAGAGACTGACAACTGAGCAGAGCTGGATGAGGATCAGGCCCTCATGCTGAGGCTCCCTGATTTTGGGGTGATGGTGGTGGTGGTGGTGGTGAAGAGCACCCCTGTGCTCACCCCACCAAGGATTGAGCTCCTCTGTACATGAATTTAGGGAAGCATGGAGCATCCATGATGCCCCATCTAAAGATGAGCAGCCAGCCTGACAGCCACATGGGGGCTTCTCTCCCCCGGGGTTGGGGGGACACTGAGGAAGGTCTGGGTGGCCTGAGCTCACTCCCTTTTTGAGGAATAAGAGATGGTCGAATCTGAGTGGCATAAGCCACAGAATAGGTATGAGGCGCCGTGGATTCTGATAGCCAAGAGCTGTGGCTGTCTCGGAGGATCCCTGTGCTCTCAGCAGTAGGAAGCTAAATGTCCCGGGGGACTTTTCAAAACTGTTTCTGTGAAGGGGAGCATGGGACAGATTTGGTGCCTGGAGAATGCAGGAAAGAAGCCGTGGTCTCTAGGGCGCCTGCTCCGTACATGGTCTGCGATGGGCCATGTGTGTGTACTTCCCAGTAACCTCACCTTATCTCAGATCTTCCTCGGGAGACAGAGTGGCTGTCCCTAGCTTGGAGAATTATGAAAACAAGATGATTTGGGTTCTCCGGGCTCACCGCCTGCCTATAGTGAGGCCTCAGGAGCTGCAGGCAGTGTCTGCCTCCCCTACCTCTCCCCATGAGACCAGGTACTCTGTGCCACCATGATGGAGAACAGACCTACCATGCAACCCACCAGAGGGAGAGTGGTGCCCTGAAGAGCTCCAGGAGCAGGGATCCCCTCTTGACATTGGTAACCCAGGCTCAGACTATGAGCTGTGGTGGACAGCAGAATCCTCAGGGCTGAGAGCCAGTAGGTTGTTATGACAACAGAAACTCATGTGATATGACTGGAACTCGGGAATAGGCTCAAAGGACCTGCTGGCCAGGGCCCCAGGCCCTCCAGGGACCACACATGCTGGTGCCACAGGCAAATGAGAGCCCCTGCCAGCGAACCCCAAGACCTGCTGGGACCCCTGCCACCACTCTTCCTACTGCCCTGCCTACCCTGCAAGCCTGGGTACAGTTAGATGAGGGAGCACTCTAAGGTCTGATGGGCCACTGGAAAGGATCTAAGCTTGGATCCTCCAGTCCGAGGGGTCTGTTCTATCAGGTAACAAGACAGGGATGGAGTGTGGGGAAGCTGTTGCGTGTTGTGGCGGAGACACTGTGGTTCTTCCAGGGACTGAAGATTCTTCCACACATCTTCATCCAAATTCCAGCCCACAGTAGGCTCACATCAAGTTGGGATGATACTTTCGAGCCAATATCTGAACTTGCATGTCTTTCATGCTACCATCCATTGACTCCTTCATTCATCCATTCCCTACATCCCCCTCCATTTATTCATCTACACATTCACCCATTCATCCATTCATCAATCCACCCACTCTCTTACACACCCATCCATATTTCCACCTACCCATCCATCATCCATCTACCCATTCACCCATCCCTCCAGTCACAACCTTACACACACATCTACCTTCCCATCTATCTATCTATCATCCACTCACCCATCATCCATCCATCCAACCATCCATCCATTCACCTACTCATCAGTTAATCTATCCATCTATCTATCTACCCATTCATTCATCTACTTATTCCCTTACTCATGGATCCATCTACCCATCTATCCATCCACCTGTCTGTCCATCCACCCATTCATTCACCTACTTGTTTGTTCGTCTATCCATCCACCCACATATCCACTTATCTACCTACCCACTTATCCATCAGTCTACCAGTTCATTCACTCACCTATCCATCTATCCATGTACCCATTCATCCATCCATTCATCATCCACTTATTCCCTTACACAGCCATCCATCTACCCATCTATCCACCTACCCATCCATCCATCCATCCATCCATCCATCCATCCATCTATTCATCCATCTATCCATCCATCCATCCATCCATCCAACCACCCACCCACCCATCCACCCACCCATCCATCCACTCACCCATCCATTCACCCACCCATCCACCCATCCATCTACTCCCATCCACCCATCTGTCCATCCATCCATCCACCTATCTATCCATCCATCCATCCATCCTCCTATCCATCCATCCAACCACCCACCCACCCATCCATCTACCCATCCATCCATCTGTCCATCCACCCATCCACCCACCCACCCACCCATCCACCTACCCATCCATCCATCCATCCATCCATCCACCCACCCATCCATCCATCCTAAGCCATGTTAAGCCTGTACTATGTGTCAGGTGCAGTATAGAGAGCTGGCATTCAAGTGAAAACCACAGAGACTAAGCAGATGACCGCTGGGGGCCATGTCATGAGAAAGGCAGTGGGTATGAAAGACACTGTGGCAGGCATATCTGATCTAACTGTGGGGACAGCAGGAGACAAACTACGGCACTGGAGCTCTGAAGGTTAGTCAAAAGTTAGATGAGAAGGAGAAAGACGAGCAAATGCAGTAGTTGCAGAGGCACACTCTGGGGCACACAGAGTTTGGCACATTCAGGAACTAGACACATTCCTCTGGGGGCAATGGAGGGAAAGCCCTGGATCTTCAGAGTTCTGCAAGCTGGGTGGACGTATGACATTGTCAGGTCACCCAGGCTGGGATTTACAAAGCTGGTACTGCCACAGGTGGGAGGCAGGTGATCACAGGGTTGCAGGTGATACTTGATGGCTCTTGGGGCCTGAAAAGTGATGGTGGAGATGGCCAGGGTAGCACAGAGCTAGCTGCAGTTTTCTCACATCGGACAGCTGAGCCCTCGGTGGGGCCACTACATGCTGAATCCTGCAGCACATCATGGGCTTCAAAGAGGTGTCTAGCAGCACCCAGAACCCTGGAACCCTGGGGGCTTGCCCTGCAGCATCCCAGCAGGCTTCCAGGTGCACAGTGTGGCGACTAGTAGGGGAGGCTGCCAGCTGGCTGAGGGCCTGGGCTGCCATGGCTTTTGTTTCCTTTGAAGCTCAGGGGTGGCACAGTTGCACAGCTTTCCTGCCTCATGGCACTACCCCATGTCGCCGCACCTGGGCCATCACTACAAGTCCCTGCTCCAGAGTTGGCAGCCGCCACCACCCACCTCACCCTTGTGTATCTCAGTGGTACATGGACACTAGCAACCAAGACTAGAGTAGCCATGGCTTAAGCAGGGCAGGGCCATCTTTCTCCAGTTAAGGTGACAACATGGGCAGGAGGTGCGGGGCTACTGTGAGGACCCAGTGGTCAGCAGGATTCAGTTTTGCTTTGTCTTTCTGGTCCTCTTTTCTTTGCATATGGCCTTTGCCACAAGTGTGCTTCATGGCTCAGTGTGGCTGTCACAGCTCCAACCACAGAGAGTCAAACAGGGGTGCAGAGGAGTGGGCCCCTGAAGGGCATGAGGAAGATGCCTGAGCTGTGTTAAAGAGCTCCCTAAGTGATGCACTGGTGTTTTTTTTAATCTCCCTGGCTGCAAAGGTATGGGCTTTTAGTTGGACATCTTCCAGCCCAGTTGAAAATGCAGGTTTCTTTTTTGTTTTGTTTTGTGTTTTTAGGGAGGTGGGATGTGTGTACCTGATTGTGTGTGTACATCTAAAGGCAAGAGGTTAACATTAGTTGACTTCCTGTTGCTCTCCACCGGGTTCAGCTAGGCTGGCTAGTCAGAGAGCTCCCGGGAACCAGCAGCCTCCCTCCGTCCAGTGCAGGAGTGACAGAGAGCTCTATCCACTCTCGCCATTATTATCGTTGTTGTTGTTGTTGTTGTTGTTGTTAATTTATTTACATCTCAGACAATCAAAGCTTCCCCTCCCTTCTGTCTTCCCACGTGTTCCCACTCCCCTCCCCTGCCCTGCCCTCATCCACCCCTCCTCCTCCTCTCCTCAGAAAAGGGATGGCTTCCCATGGGTATCAAAAAGCCTTGGCAATGTCAAGTTGCAGTAGGTTCTCTTCTATTGAGGCTAGACAAGGCAGCCCTGCTGGGGGACAGAGATCCAAAGGCAGGGAACAGAGTCAGGGGCAGTCCCTACTTCTGCTCTTAGGAATCCACATGGAGACCAAGCTGCACATCTGTTACATATGTACAGAGGGCCTAGGTCTATCTCATGCATGCTTCCTGGTTGACAGTTCAGATTCTGTGAGCCCCTATGGGCCCGAGTCAGTAGATTCTGTAGGTTTTCTTGTAGTACCCTTGACCTCTCTGGCTCCTTTAGTCCTTCCTCCCCCTCTTCCACAGGATTCCCCAAATTCCACTTAATGTTTGACTGTGGGTCTCTGCATCAGTTTCCATCAGCTGCTGGGTGAAGCCTCTCTGATGGCAGTTCTGCTAGGCTCCTGTCTGCAAGTTGAGTAGAATATCATCAATTGTGTCAGGGGTAGGCTTCCTCTCATGACATGGGTATTAAGCTGGACCAGTTATGGATTGGCCCTTCCCTCAATTTCTGCTCCATCTTTATTCCTGCTCATCTTGTAGGCAAGACAAATCATGGGTCTAAGGTTTTGTGGATGGGTTGGTGCCCCAATGTGTCCCGTGAAGTCTTGCCTGGTTACAGGAGATGGCTGGTTCAGGCTCCATATTCCCCATAGCCAGGAGTCATAGCTAGGGTCAACCTCGTAGATTCCTGGGAGTTTCCATTGTCCTGGGTTTCTAGCTTGTCTCAGAGTTGTCTCTCCCAGTACTCTCTGCCTCTGTCCTCCCCCCATCCTCCCCTTGATATCCTCATTTCCAGCACTCGCTCCGCCTCCCCCCCTCTTTTCACTCTCATGTTTATATGGGTACCTATCAGAACTGAATTCAGCTCCTAATGTTTGTTCTCTACCCACTGAGCCATCTCCTGGGCCCCAAGTGAGGACTCTTAGAAAGAGTTAGTAGGCACCTGGCATCTGGCCCTTTTGCTGCAAGGTGTGGTTTCCCCTATACCGAGTGGTAGCTGATGTCTGTCCTTCTGTCCCCAGTACCTAGCTCCAGGCATGGCATCCCTTATCTGCCCACCAGGCAGAGCTGAGAACATGACCTTCTGTCTCTGGCACTGAGCTTCAAAGCTCACATTTAATGGCAATCAATTTTAGGGGTGGGGCCACCATGTGCTGGCATTGGGTCAATGGGTAGGAGGGCATTGGCCAGTCATGGTGGCCTGACCTGGGAGGGTATGAGTGCTCAGCCTGTGGAGACAGATGAAGGAAAGCATGACGCTAGACCGCCTGAGAAGGATGCTTACTGGAGCCAACTCCCAGGCCCGAAACCCTGACCCTCCTAGCTCTGGACAGATAGGTTCCAGCTCCCTCTTGCCTTCCAGGCCAGAAGCCCATACGAGGGAGATCCACAGCCACAAACAGAGCCCCAGCACTGGCCCAGAGAACACTGTATCCCACCCAAGCTGGGAAGCAGGTGGCTGTAAGGCTAGGACACTGAAGTGTCTGGGTTCTCCTTCCCCAGAAGAATCCCCTAGCACAGACTGCAAGGTTTCTGGCGGATCCCTTGCCCGCTTGAGCCGCCACCGGGAAGCCAGGATGCCTTTCTCCAAGTTCCTGGATGAGGTCACTGTGCGTGTGCTGGATCCAGTGACCCTGGAGAGCTTCAGAGGCTCCCAAGGTTACAGCCAGGAGCCCTCTCCAGGGGACCACAGCACCGGCCCAGCCCGGGAAGCCCAGGCCAGAGCCACAGCTTCAGAGAGGGACCTGGCTCAGAGTCCCTGGCATTCCTTGGAAGCTACCGGCATCACAGGCCTTGAAGAGCAGGGCGATCCAGCTTGTTCCCCCAGCCTGAACGGGGTGAGTCCCAGTCCTGTCCCCCATCCCCAGCATGAGCATGACTCTGTTCCCCACAGGTCCTGTCTGACCCCCTCATCATACTCTTCTCTTGTGATTTGTATGAAAGCAAGCCATAAGCACCCAGAGCAGGGATCACTAAGGTGAACATGAAGGGTCTGGCTTCAGAGCAGTGAACGAGGTCTGGGGTCTGAGAAAACAACCCAGGTCACAGTAGAAGCATCGCTGGGTCAGCCGGCCAGGCCTTCCTGGTTCACCACAGGCTCCTACAGATACCCTATGTACTGAGGATAGTACATTCTGTCATTCCTGTCCCTTCTCTGTGGACTCAGTTAGCGAAGTACTATAGCTACCAGGATAGTCGGCCATCCAGGAAGAGGTCTACATGCTTATTGGTTCTCCTGCTCTAAGCTCCTGGATGGCCTGTCTCATTTTAACTTTCTCAGTGTGCAGGGGAGGACACTGCAGAACCCAGCTGCAGGGAGCCCCCAGTCCATCCTCATGGCCTCTAAGTGGCCTGCCAGCAGAGCCAGTCCGGGGGGCCTAGAGTTCTCTGCTTCTTAGAGGTCCACGGGGGACACAGCTGCCTGCTGTGTGACAGGATGGGTCTTCCTGCCTCCCTGGGCCTCGGCTTTCCCAACAGTGAATGACTCCTGATCATGTCCCCCATCACCTCCATGAGGTGCTAATAGTCAGGGACCCCCACTGTCTGCAACCGTGAGCTCATTACCCCTCCACTCCCCACACCCTGCCTCTCAGGACCATCAGGCTCCAGAGGAGTTGCTGACACCCGGGCCTCTGGAAGGCTTTGTCCTAAGGCTCTAGTTACAAACTTCCGGGTGGCACATGGGAAGGGGTTGTAGCCGAGAGTCTTGGGGACCTGTTAGGCCAGGGGTGCATAATGGGATGGGACCAGCCTGAAAACCCTGTGAGAGCCAGTGCCTGGCCCTCAGCAGCTCCTGGGGGTGGGGGGTGGGCAGCAGGTGACCAGCATGTGGTGCTGGGTTTTAGTCCTTCCTCTGTCCTGTCTGGATGAGTGACCACAGGTAGACAAATGAGAAGACAGTGTGGACAGTCACAGGAACCCCCAGCTGCTGCAGACTTGGGGCTGAGGCTCACTCATAACCCAGTGTGAGTGACTTCAAAGCCAATAATTTTTTTAAGAATGAAAGTGTCACAAAGAAATCAAGAGACACAGAGCCAGTGATATGGCAGGGTAGGATTGTGACAATATCCTTGATATTGAGTGACCTAGAGCAAGTATCTCCCCATGGGTTTGGAAAGGGCCTCTGTCTCTGGGTGCTAGGTACCTCTGCAGGGCAGCTGCCTCATGCCCCCAATCTCTTACCATGTGGGAATGTGGGATGAAGTTGCTAGATCTTCCAAATTTTTCAGTAGAAGCCAAAAATATGGATTTTAAAATGTAAACTCTTCCAATTTTTAAATGTTGGCTCAAACATTTAAAAAAAAGAAAGAAAGAAAGAAAGAAACCTCAAACAGGCCAAATACAACATGCTAGCAGGCCAGATTTAGCCTGGTAGGCCAGTTTGCAGGCACAAGCCTTGGTGACGAATGTAATAGGGTTGCAGGGGGATCCCTGTGAGCCCATAGAGCCCAGAAAAGCCCGAGAAGGCAGGGTCTACTGTACCTAGGGACAGCTTGCCCCTTCTTGGGCCAGCGCCAAGCCATGCCAACTTGCTAGGCAGCCTTGGAAGGGTTTTCTCCTTGCCCCCACCAGCTGAGGTTGCTATGGGGACCCTACAGCACAGACAGAGCCTTGGGGGGTTGCCTAGGGATGCTAGATCCTGTCTTCAACTCTCCCATGACCCAGCCATGGCACAAAGGTCACTTCTCACCCTCCTGGAGACCTCTGCCCCTGGTAATCGCTTCTGGACACAATGGAGCCTATAAGTACTGTCCTGGCTCCTGTGACCCCAGTGGGCTACACTGACCAATGTCAGGGCATAAGTGCCACCTCTGGCCTGCCACTCCCAGATCTGCCTTTCCCGACCCTGTTGGTTTCCCATGTCTCCATCAACCATCAACGACTCCCTCCAGACTGTGCAGGCAGCTTCAGACCAGACCAGAGTCCCATCCTCTCGTCCTCCCTCCCCCCTCCTCTGTACCATCTCCAAGCAGTCTGTGTCCCCCAGATGGCCTGATAAGGGAGCTTCATCTAGACTCCCGGGGTACTGAGTGTTCACAACTCAGGTAAATACTGCCTTTCCTAACAGTGGGTCTCAGCACCCAACCCATGTTTTTTGAATGAAAGTAAGAATTCCAGGAGTAAAATGAGATCCCTTAGGGGGAGTCCTCCCCAAATAGCCATATAAAGGCTGGCTTTCTGGAGCAGGCACCCTTTGCAGCCTAGTCCTTAGGACAGCCCCTTCCACGGGCCACCTGTGGATCCCAGCACTCCCCCCAGGGGATTTTCCATCCCTCCCTCCTACATGAAGCACTGAGGCTCAGACAGGGGGAGAGCCTTGCTTGAATGACAGGATTAGGAGAGTCTCCATTTCAGTCAGTGAGGGGTAGGCGCTCCCCTCCCCCATCTGCTTAGGCTGCTTCCTCCACTCCTGTCAGGATGGAAGTGAAAGAGAAAAAGCCAAGGAAGGTCAGGTGAGGATGGACGTGGGCAGGCTGACTTACTCCTTTGAAGTGGCTTCAGTAGGTACCCAGGCTGTGTGTGGAGCGGGACCTGTGCCTGTCTTCAATGGGCAGAACTCTTTACAGGGTAAAGAGGAGCCCAGGCCTCCAGCTGGCAGAGGTGGACTTCAGGGATGGCCTGTGGGGGATGAGACAGACAGCGGTACTGGGTTAAAGGCACGGACTTCCACACAGGCTGTCCTTACCTGTGCATTGAAATGCCACAGGTAACCTTGTGACACAGTAACCAATGCTGAGGGTCCTGCACTACCTGGGTAGCCAGAGAAGAAGCCATCAGCTGTGCAGAAGTCTGGGCATAGCATCCTAGATGTGCGTAGGTCCTGAGACAGGAAACTAGATGGCCTGTGTGGAGAAGGGTGGGGTCACGGTTAGATAGGGACAAGTGTTCCAGTCCTCACCAAGGCACAACCACCTACCTCCTCCAAGGGAGCACATGAGATATGCAAGCCTTCCTTCCCTGATGACAGAGGGAGGTGCCAGGTGGAGGCACGCCTCTGGGCCTCTGTCATTTTGCACTTGTTTCATGAGAATGTTGTAGGAAATAAAGATGCAGGTGACAGGAAGAAGGTGGCCCACCCGGGTCACAGGGAGCCCAGTGTGGGGCCCAGGACGAGTGATGGGGAAGCACTTGGGGCATCACAGGCCTTGCAAGCAGTGGCAGGTGCCTGAAAAAGAGAGGTATGTTCACAAGCAGGCTCAGGTGAACGTGCTGGAAAGCAGAGGTCCCCTGGAGCAGGAGTCCCAACCTACACCTTCCTTCGTAGGTGCTTCCCCACATCTGAGGTTAGGGAAGGTGAACTCATAACTTGAAATGCGTCCTGACAACACCATGACCCAGGAGGGGCCAGCCTCAGGTCCCCAGTTCCTTGCCTGGTAGCCCCTCCTTCACCAGGTCGGGCTGCTCTAGATGGCACTGGCAAAGACAGGGGCTTCTGGCTGATTGGATCTAAGCCCAGTAGCTACCCTGATTCTCCATGCAGAGCTGCTTGTGAAGACAGACTGTAAAGGCCAGGGGCCATGGTGTCCCACCGGTCCTGGGTCAGAGGAGGATCAAAGCCAAGGGCCAGAATCAGAAACAGCTGAGAAAAGGGCAGAGGCTCATTCCCATTGTCTCCTGCCTAGCCCTGCCCCCACCCTAGCCACAAAGCTACCCACCACCTTCCTTGCCTCTTTCCCTGTCCCTTGGGGGGCGGGGGGGGGGAAGTTTCACAAACGAGCCTTCTAGAAGAGCTGAAATAGTCAATGTAAATAATTGATGCTAGCTTTTTAAAATTAAATTTTAATACATTCTTATTAATTCCAGACAAATGCCCTGGCAGGTCATTCACTGTGAGTGATTGAGGAGGCCGAAGACAGATGAGGGATGGCCCCTGCCTTTGGGTGAAAGAGGCCTCTAAGAATGGCGTCCAGACCCGAACAAGCACTGTCAGCTTGAGGGCCCGGCTTCTTGTAGATCTAGGGCCCCGATTTCTGGAAGGATCTACTGCCCTGGGCCAGGGGGTGGGGAGGGGGTAGGTGGCTTTCTTTAAGGTGGACCCCAGACTTGGGGTGGAAGTGTACCCCTAGATGAACCTCTGGAGAGCCCGCTGCTCTCCTTTGTGCTCCTCCCTGGTGGTAGAATCCCCGTCAGGCACCAAATGGGTGGGGAGCCATTGGTGGATGGATGGGCAGATGAACACTTGGATTGGGGGGGTTGGTTCCATCCTGGCTGGCTCTGACCCTGCCAGTGGACGGCTCCTCCCACCCTGCGCTGGCTCAAGGAGGCCAAGACTGCTGGGTGCTGGGTGTCCTGGGGAGATCCGGGGCTCCTGCGTGGAAACTCACGGCCAGCCAGGGGAAGGCTGGAGAAGCCGTACTTCTGTGCCATTAGGACCCAGGCATGCACTGTCCGTGTTTATTGAGCGCCTGCTATATGCTGGGACCCAATGCAGGAGATGAGCGCTGGGATGGGAACTCGAAAAGGTGGGCCTGGGGCAGAGAGGCGCTGGGGGTCGTGCTGATAAGCGCCAAACTCTAACTGGAGAACTCTAGTCCTAAAGGATGATTCGTAGACGGGGGTCTGGGCTCGTGCTTTTTGTAAACTTTTATTAAAGTGTGCGGGGAGGGGAGCCCACCGGGCGCCCCTGGGATCCTCACCCTAACCCAGTCCCTTTGCAGCCCGCCAGAGCTACAGGGCAGCAGAGCGCCTGTCCGAGCTCCTCCCGCCTTCCCTCCTCCAAATTTCAGGAGAGGAAACTGAGGCTGGGGGAGAGCCGGGGAGGCCTGCTCGGGCGCCGGGGGAAGTTGCTGGCCGAGCCTAGCCGCGGCTCCGAGGCCGGGCTGCGCCCTCGCTCGGCGGGGCGGTGGGGGAGGCGGCGTGGGGCCCGGACCGAGCGGAGCGCGCTCCCGGCGGACGCGGCGGCGGCGCCCGGCGTGAGGGTCCGGGATGGGCAGCCATCAGTCTTCTCAGGTCTGTGGCGTCGTCCCAGGGTTCAGACTCCAGCACTGCCTTTCGCGGGAGGGCGGGGGCAGCCCCGGGGCGGCATCGGCCGGGCGCAGGAGAGCCCGTTGCGCGCAGGAAGTGCGATCCCGCTCGGGCCGCCCGCCGTCCCCGGGGCTCGCCGGAACCCGCAGGGTTAACAGGGGCTAGAGGGTCCCGGGCGCGAGGAGAGGCCGTCCAGCCAGAAGGGTCTCCACGCCGCACGCGGGCGGGTCTGCGCCAGTGGCTCGGAGCCCCGCCAGAGAACCGGGCGCGCCGGGGTTAATCCCTCGGGCCCAGGAGGGGGGGCAGGCTCCGAACCCCGAGATCGGAGGGCAGCAGGGTCCTGAGCAGAAGCAAGAGTGCCTCGCTTCCGATGCCGTTCCCCTCGAGCTGCGTGAGCGCCGGCCGGGTGCGTGGTTCCAACACTCTCCAGCGACTCGGCGCTCCAGCGCTGCGGGGCTCGGGAGGGACCGAGGGAGGGAACGGGGCAGCAGGGGTTAACGGCGGGCCGGGGAGCAGCGGGGGCCGCAGTCGCCCGAGAGTCGACGGGCACGGCGGGGCCCCTCCACTAACGAGGCTGCGAGCCGCCCGGGCCGCTGCACCCCGCGTCCCCGACCGGTCCTCGGCTCGGCCCGGGGGGCGTAACTCGGCGGCGGCCCGGGCGGGCTCACCTGTTACACGGCCGCGGCCCGGCGCGCCCACTGAGGCACGGGGGCACGGGTTGGGGCGGACGCGGGGCTGCCCACGGAAAGGGCCAGCGGGGCGCCCTGCTGCGCGCTGACCCTCTCCTTTGCTCTCCGCAGGCCTCTGCCGCAGACATGGAGAAACTCAGGTGAGTGCCGCGGGCGGGCCGGGGGTGATGGGGAGAGCCGGCCAGGGGGCGCGGCGGGGCCCGGTGGGCGCGGGGTGGGCGCGGGCGGCGGACCGGGGTGCGCGGCTGGGCGCGGGGCAGCGCGCGGGGCTCGGGGCGACCACGGCAGGGGCGTCATCCCCGGCCGGCCCCCAAGGCCCTCGCGCGCTCGCCCCCTGGGACTCCGGGACCCCAAGACCCCGGCGCCGCGTCCCCGCCGTTGCGCCGACAGTTGTCGGGGCCGGGGTAGCGAAGTTTGCGCCGATGGCGGCGGGCGGGGATAGAGCCCGCGCGGCTTCCCAGGCCCCGCGTCTTGGAGCCATTTTGGGGGAACCCCGCGGCCGCGGCCCGAAGCGCCCCCAAGGCCTTCCCGCGCACCCCAAAACAGAGCGGGGGCCCGGGCTCCGAGGGGCCCCGGCGCGCGCGGCAAGCGAGGGACCAGCCCATTTGAATATTCGCGGCTCCGGCCGCCGTCGCCCTTACCTTCGGACAGCCCCCCTCCCCCCCACAGTGTTTTCCTCCCGAGCCAGGGCCTAGGCTGTGTGTGGTCACTAGGCCCGGTCCTTTGGTTCTGGGTTCGGGGACCGTCGCCCCTGGCCAGGATGGTCTCCCGGACCCTTTGTCCAAGGCCAAAATTGTCAATATGTTAATAATTGGGTAGCAGGCCACCAGTCCCTGAGGGGTAGGCCTGGCCGAGCTCAGGCCTGGCCCAAGGTGGGGCCTGGATCCAGGGGAGGGGCTGGGCCTTCCCAGTTGACCTTCAATTCTGATGATGAGTGGTCTCAGATACCCAGGTATCTGGAGACAAGAGCAGAGATCACAGGCCTGGCGCCAGCACATCCTGAGCTGGGAGGGGGTCCAGCCTCTTGGGACCTCAGAACAAAACCTGATGTCAGTGGGCCAAGGCCCACCTTGCATGGTCCAGGCCCAAATGGAAGCCTTGAGGCCTAGGAAGCCATAGTTCTATCTATGGTCATAGCAATGACCTCAGGCCCAAGCCCGGGCCCTCCCCAGGCCAGGACCCTCCCTGGTGCCCCTCCCTGACTGTCTTTCATCATCATCATCCCCACACTGAGGGAGGGGACACTATTCAACCCAACTGGGACTGGAGAAAAATTAAGAGGTTTCCAGAAAACAGATAGACTGCCTAAACTTGATTCTCTCCCTCCCTCCCTGAGCCCAGCCAAGGGTCTTGGGTGTGGTATGTGTGTCAAGCCTGGGCCCTGAACAACCTCACTGGGGATATAGGTAGGTAGATACTTTGTCCTCAGCTGAAAGGGGAAGCCTGAGGGCAGTGGCTGGGGCCTGGGCCCTGGGACTGAATTGGATCACATGACCTACCATATTTGGTGAGGTCTAGAAGAGGGGACTCAGTATACCTCCTGGAATTGGAGTGGGGAGTGTCCCTCCCTCCAGAATTGGGGAGGGGCCCATTCTTGTCATCTGCTGGCCATCTAACATTGTGTTTCCCCAGCTCCTTCCAGAACATTCCTTTCCTGGTGGTATGGTTACTGAGAGCCACAGTGGGTTTCTGACTGGAGATTAGGGTTGGGCCTGAGGAACCAGAGGCTAAGGGGATCCAGTCACATGGCCTCCCCCAGGGTGTCACAGGATTTGGGGTCCCTCTCTTCTGTGTTTGAGCTTCCTCAGCTGCAGAATGAATGTCCCTACCAAGGCATGTGGGGGAGGGGGAAACAAGTGTCTAGTCTGGGGTCAGGAACACATCGGAGTCCCAGGCAGACTGTCCCCAGAGATGGAGCAGCCCTCTAGTCCCAGGTAAGAGTAAAAGATATCTGTGGCTGAGTGGAAGAATCTTGGGTATCCAGACGGAAGGTACGAGCTGGGTTCTGCCTCCTGGGGCAGAGAATGTGGTTACTCCATGCCCTAGCCTGGGACCTTGGAACTAGGTTGAGTTCTGAGAGGTCCAGCCTTGGCCCCTCCCACTGCTCCCCCACCCCCTCACACTCCCACCTCAGGCTTGAGCCTGGGCAGCTAGCTTGAAGAATGATTTTGGTAGCAGCCTTTTGCCAGCAGACTTGCAGCAGGCGCTCCCTTTCCTCGTCCCCCTGCCAGACTCTCACTCCTCAGCACGGTCCCTCCATCCTCCATGGAGCCCTCAGCAAGTCACTGCCTTTCCCATGGTCCTCCTTGCGCAGGAAGCCTTTTCCTATACAGCTAGGCAGCAGCAAACGTTGAAGTTCTAAATGACCCTCTGTGCTAGGGATTTTACCCAGTCTTTGCACAAGCCCTGTCCAGGATGCTGAGACCCAGCCCAGCCATTCAAAGCAGGCAGACAGGATAGGAAACAGTGAGATCTACCCAGGATGCTGAGACCCAGCAGCATCCAGGCACACAGGATAGGAACAGTGAGATCTGCCCAGGATGCTCCAGGCTAGGGACATTAGCTTCCTGAGATACTGGGGAAAGTATTCTTAAGGGTGCTTGAACTGGGACTCAGGATGACAGACAGGTTAGGCAGGATACTCTCCAAAAGCACAAAGACCTCAGGGCTCAGAAAGCATTATGGGACAGAGGAGGAATGGGGAGTGGAGGTCAGGGGACTGTCCCAGACACCTGGAATGAGGTTCCTCTCCTTCCCAGTGCCACATATGGGCACCCTGAGCACAAGACTTGGCTCTGACCTCTCTTCTGCTACCTCCAGTGCCTGGCAGACACTTGCACACAGTAGGACTGCTTGGGGGTCACTGGCGCATAGTAGGTACACAACCACACTTATTGATGCCCTGGCCTCAGGGCTGCAGCCCAACATCTCCCTCTGAGTCCTGCACATCCCTGCTCAGGTACTCCACCTCCAGTTGTCTATGAAACTCAGACGCTGCAGCAAGCACTGGGACGTCCCTGCATCTCAGCTGCCTGATGTGTGGTGCCCTGTTAGGCAGCCCCCCTCTCTCTCTCTTTGAGCTGCAGCTTTGCCTCTGTGCTGAGGTGCAGAGGGTATTTGGCAAGCCCAAAGATCCCCTCACTGGTGGCCACGCCTTCTGCCAAAGCCAGTCCATAAAGCAGTACCATGGTAGTCTCCAGAGAAGCAGCACAGAGCCGGTGACCAACTGCACATCTAACATGTAGAGCAGCCCGGGGACCACCTGCACACTGCCAGCCATTCCAGACCTCCAAGATGCCCCCACCTCCGCCAAACACAGCCCCAACCTCAGAGTCACCAGGATCCTGGCTTTTTGAGTCTATGAGGAGCTCCTACTGTATTTCACTTGAATCCCCATCTGTTCCCTGAGGCTGGTTGGCTGAGGGAGTCGCCCCAGTGAATGGCCATCCCCTTGAGCCATAGGGTCATGGTAGACAAAGCTGCTGTAGACATCCACGGACAAGTGTCCTGTGTGTGTGGCAGGGCACACATGATCATAGGACAGAGGCACCCAACGCCACTGCCCAGGTCCTTGGCAGCTTCCCCCATCAGGTAGGCATGGGGTCTCTCCTAGCTGGATTCCTGTCATTTGATATCTGTCTTGGGTGGCATCTACAGGCACTTCCCCCGCGGGATCCAGTGTGGCTGTGGATTGTGAGTATTCTTTATACAGCCAGTTCCAGCAGGTCAGCACCTTCTGCCACCGTATGCTGCTCACTGTGGTCCTTGGGTGGACAGGACATCACGGCTTTGACACTGTTGCATATCTCAAGCTGGGGTACTGGGTTGGCACTCGGGGCCTCAAGTGCCAGCAGGTACTCCACCTTTGAACAGAGCCCAGCCTGCTCCTGCTCTCTGTTTGAAGTCTTTTGTGTGTTGCTAATGGATTTTCAGGAGCCCTGCATGGCCGCCTTCTTCTTGAACTTGGTCCCGGTGTCCTGAAGTCAGTATTATTTTCACAGGGATACCGCTCATGCATTTGACCCACACGTTGAACTTCTCAACCTTAATGCTTTCATGGAACCTTGTGCAGGCCAGGCTGACTTCCATGCTGGAATGGGGGTGGCAGAGGGGGGCACACACTCGAGGCTGGCTCCAGAGAAACAAGTGGCTGTCAGGGCCACATGTACCTTTCCTGAAGCCAAGGCTGAGGATGCAACCAAGACTCCAGACCCCCGCTCCCCAGGCCCCTTGTGTAGCTCCCAGCACCCCACCCCCACTTCTGCTCCCACTCACCGGATCCACCCTGCCCTCCTTCCCCTCCCTTGAAGGTCTTGCCTTGGTCATCTGACTTGTCACTTGGATTTTAGTTTGCTCATTGACCACAGACTCAACACATTTATTAAGCACCACTGTTTACCAATGATATTGTAATCAAGGAATATATAGAAGAAAACACCCTAACCAGTTAGTGCAGACAGCAGTTTTCCTAAACAAGTAAAGTTGACAATTAAACGTGCTTTGGGGACAGAAATGGGAGGGTGACCATCTATGGGGAGGGGCAGTTTTGCAAGCCTGGGAAGATAGGCGAAGAGCAAGCCGGGAGAGAGGCCTGAGCTCCTGGCAGGCAGGAGATAACCACTTTAGGGACCTGGTAAGCTTTGGAGGTGGACCAGGAGGTGGGTTCTGAGGACATAGGGGGCTCACTGAGCCAGATCTGCTGACAGATGTGGCATGACAGGTGCTAGGCCTGAGTGAACGGGGCAGCTGTGAGGAGATGTGTGCTTTGGGGGGTACACAGGCTTGGGTGTGGGGGTGTCTCCCTACCTCAGATCCCCTACTCTTCATTTCTTTTCCCTTAAGCCCACCCACTCACTACTCCCAATTAGCCAGATCATCAATAAATGAGGTTTTTCAAGGCTCCTGCCTCTACTTCTAAAATCTGATGCTACTAGAAGAAACCCAATTCTCACTAAGGTGTGAGTGACTACCTCCTCTTGAATTCTTCCTTTAGGGATCAGACTATTGTAGAGGCCTGGCACATGAAGTAGTTTTTGTTCTTTCTACCTGTCTATCCCTTCAGAGTTTCCTGACCCTACAGCCTAGCTGGAACCCTGCCCTACAAACCTCCTTCATGGAATAAGTTGTTCTACGAGAATGGAGCCACCATCCTAGCTTGAATGTCCAGGTCTCTACCTAGTGGCTGTGTGACCTTGAGTAAACTTCTGAACCTCTCTGATTCTCTGGTGGTGGTACCTACTTTAGATAGATGGAATACATTTGAATGGACATGGCTCTTGGAGCCATGTAGCCCCACCTAGACCATATTCCCATAGTGAGGAGGACGATGGAGGCAGGAAAGAGAGAGTCCAGGGTTTGTGGCAGGCCTGGATGAGAAAACACATGCAGGGCTAGAGATGGATGACCCAGGCGCTAAGAGCATTTGTTCTTGCAAAGGACCCAGGTTTGATTCCCAGCACATACAGAGCAACTCAAAACTGTCCACAAGTCCAATTTTAGGGGATCCAACACCCTCTTCTGACTTCTAGAGGTACCAGGCACACACATCATACACAAATATTCAAGTAAAATACCCATATGCATAAAATAAATCTAAAAACTTTAAAAAGGAAAACAGCCACGGGAATGGGGCCTTCCGAGCTGCGACGGGGCCATCTGCTTCATACACGCCCCGCAGTGGTCCAGGTAACCCACATCCCTAGCCAGGGCAGTAGGTGTCAGGAGGCCTCATGACCCTGGGGCAGAGAGAGAGGGGCTCAGGACATCATGGTGGTCACAAGTGGCCCATGGGATTTTGTTTCAGATAGGGAAACTGAGGGACCCCAAAGACAGCTTCCTTCCTATGGGGTGCCTTCTTCCAGACGCTGGCACTAACATATGCTGTGGGCACCACAGCTCTGGAGACAGCCTGTGAGAGCATGCATGCACACGTATGGAGGAGTGGACCTGTGGGGCTAAGGAAGAAGGGACACCATGGAACCTGGGTACCTGGAGGGCTCCGGGCAGCGACTGTCCACCTTGCCCAGCAGCCTATGTCCCTGTCCCATCCCAGATCTTGATGGCTTTGTAACTCCAGAGCAGAGAGACTGCAGACCTCCTACAGCTGCCCCAGGAGTGAATCCCCCATGGTTGTTGATAGTGGCAAGGGGATGAAGGTTTGTCCTCAAGCCAGCCTGGTGCCCAGGTGACAGTACAGCCCCCTGACCCGAGTTCTGAGGGGTGTGGCACCTAGGGGACAGGTGACAGGCCATCTGTCCACTGTCCTCTCCTGCATACTAACCCTGTCCTAGGATGGGAGACAGTCTGGGGGGGGGGCAGGGATGAGAGTGCCAGTCAGGAAAGACAGGAGCCCCAATAAAGCCGAGTACTGGGGCCCATGTAGCCCCTCTGCTTAGCCTCTTCCAGGCTTCGTTGGTACTTTACCCACCACTGGGATGCCCCCAAATCCAGTGCTGCCAGCTCTCCAATGCAGGGCACTCCTGGAGCTGTGCCCTCCCCTGGCTGATCCAGGTCCCACATCTATATATCCCACCCCAGGATGGGACTCCCTCCTACCTTTGACCCCAACCCAAGCACAGCTTGGTGATCTCCCCAACCCGAGGTGACTGCTTCAAGACTAGGTCCAGAGGCCGGGGATGTGGGGACTGGGGTGAGGTAGGAGGCAGGGTTGAGAAGTACAGGAAGAAAGGGGCCCATCCTATAGGCAGGGTCAATGGGAGGGACGGGGAATGTCCAGAACTCTTCAGACACGGGAGATGCTGTCTGTGAAGAGATTCTCAGGTACCCTACAGACAGGTGGGACAGAAGGATGGAGACGACTGGAATTAGAAGCACCGGGGACCATGGCAGCTCGTGATATTTGCTACTGGGGATTATTGTGAGCGTGTGCACCCAAGGGAAGAGAGTGGCTGATAGGAAGCAGGCATGAGGAGCAACCTCAAAGGATGCTGGGAAAGGGTTGCCAGCCAGCCAGATGCCAGGTGAGGGACAAGAAGGGAGCGACGGGCGTTATTCAGTACCGCAAGCCTGGCAGGGCCATGGAGACAGACAGCAGGGACAGAATACATTTCCGGCAGCAGAACGGACAGTGCCTGAAGATCAGGGAAGGTGGTTATTGAGGTGTGAAAAGCAGCCACCCACAGGACTGCTGGAGAGAATGATCTAGAAGGAGGGGCTCACTGATTCAGGAAGGAAGCCTGTGATGGAACTAGCACAAAACAGGAAGGGCCCAGAGGGTTATCCCAGGCACATAGCACAGGTGTCAGGCAGATGTGGGTAGGTGGCACATGGGGTGACATCTGTGGAGGTTCCCTTGGACGGCTTCCTGTGTGCTCCATGCTGTGGGTGGGCGGGAGAGGAAGAGGCGCTGGGGGTGGTGCAGAGACATGAGGATAATGGTGGCACCCCAGGTCAGTCCATCTTCAGGGACTGAGTCCAGGTAGGAACCTCCTGTCCTTGGGGTGGGGGTGAGAGCATCGGAAAAGCCTTGGGGAGGAGTGTAGGAACAGAGAAGAGGATGGCCCTACCGGGGGTGGGGCTCTACTCGGCCCTGTGGTTTTATAGCTGCCCCGGGGCATCTAGCTCTACCAACCCCAAGGGCTCTCTAGGACACAGCTCGGCACATGGCTCTCTTGGCAGGGGAGGGTGACTGGGTAGGGCTGTAGCTGCCTGATAAGATGAGGTGAGGGGCTGCCTTTTTCCTGCTGTAGCTCCTGATCTGACAGAGGGTCCCTGTCAGCCTGAACTGCATAGCCATAGAAGCTGGAGATAGAGCCGGGGCAGATGCCCAGTATGTGGAGACCTGAGATCCCTGGGGCCAACCCCCTTCCAGACCGCCCCTTGCTATGGCCGCCAACACAAAGGCCCACAGGCATGCATGCAGGACCCTTCCACGGGGGCTGTTGGTTATGTGACACCTCAGTGACCATGATGGCAATACAGTGGCGAGACATTAGCATCTGGCCTCTACACTGGGACCAGGGGTTGGGGACAGGACAGCACAGAGCTGAGCCCACCCAAGTCCTGTGACCAGGACAGGCCTGACCTTACTGGAAAAGGGGGATGGGGAAGGGAGCTCAGAGGAGATGGTGGACAGGATGGGTGGGGCTCCCGTGCAGGCTTGAGTGTCCAGTCATCCACTGTCAGTGACTCACCAGTTCTTGAGGGAGGGGCAGCCACAGGTACGAAGGGTAGAGCCATCTAGTGGTGACCACTTGCACAACAGACTCTGAAGATGGGCAGCCATGTCAGTACAGACCTAATGCAGCACCCATCAGGGCCCCCGAGGAGCTAGGGGTTGAATAAGAGGGGAATAGGTTGCTATGGCTAATCCATGGGGTTGTGGTGGCCCAGAGCTGCCTCAGGGAGGCTGGGGAAGTCTTTTAGTGTTTAGCAGCGTTTCTACTGTCTGGACATGGGGTCCCCAGGGAGTTAGCTTAAGGCTCAGGTTAGGTAACCTGGGGTATTCTAGGCTACTTGACAACAGGAATCCAGCCCTGGGTCATGCTTGACCCTGCTCCTGCACTGTCAGATTAGGTGCTGAGGCCTGAGACTGTTCATAGGGCTTGGTGGGCAGGTTACCTGGCACACCACTGTAGCTATCCACTCCGTAAGAAGACTGAGGAGAGCCTATCAGAGTAGGTGGCATGTAGGTGAGGATCCTCCTGGAAGAATACTCCAGGCCTTGAGGAGATGGGAAAGCCATGAGGCTCCAAGGCAAATAGAGGCCGAGGCAGTGGTGGCCTGAGAGTGTTTAGGCTGGGTACAGTGGCCAGGGCAGGGTGTGGTCTGCTTAGCCATCCAATTGTCAGAAGAGCTTGGAGTTAGGGGGCCCAGGTAACATAGAAGACCCCTGCACTCTTGCATTCAAAGGTAGCCAGGCTGACAACATGAACATCCCGGGGAGCAGTTTTTGGCCTCTCCAGGGAGAGTTGACCAGCTGGGCTTTCAGGTGGGGAAGAGTTAACCTGGGGCAGGCAGAGCAAGATCCTGGCAGAGGGGACTTGGGAACAAAGTCACCAAAATGAGAAAGCGCTTGCAGCGTGTGAAGAATGACAAGCAATTTGGTGTTGTTGGAGCATGACTGCTTGGGCCATGCTAGAGAGAAGAAAGCTGCACACAGGCTTTCTGCAGGGCCCCACAAAGCAAGGCCAGAGCAACCCTTGGCCCACCACTAATCCTGGACCGATGACTAAAAGTCCAGCCCCACCCCATCACCGTGTAGACCAGAAAGCAGTCACCAGGCAAACATGGGCATGAGTCCCCTGAAGGACAGGTGGCCCAGCATGGTGAGAGAAGATCCCTAGAGGCAGGAGAGGCATTAAGCTGAGTATGCCAAGAAAGAAGAGGGAGGCTAGACGTTCTGGGGTGGGTTGAGGGTGGGGTGGTATGGCTGGTGGGAGTGAGGACAGTGGCTGGTGAGTCCTAGGAAGGAACTCAGCCGAAAGGACGGGCCCAGCTAGCTCAGGAGCCTTCAGCTACGGTGTAGAGTCCTCAGATGAGGCTGAAACCTTTCTTGCCTGAGCATGCTGGAGTGAGCACAGGCAGCCTCGAGCTCCACAGGTGGCTGTCTGCATCTAAGATGAGCAGTGACAGTCCCTGCTTCCTAGCAGTGTGAGGAGGCTCTGGTCCACACCTGCTGTTCCTTCAGTGTCTTGAGCTTTCTCTACCCTCAGGACCCCTGCTGGTCCCCAGGGTCCCTCAGCTGCTTTGTCAGGCTTTTCCCCAGGGAAGATGACAGACGTGTCAACAGATTCCCTCCCTAAGAGAAAGGATTGCTTCCATGCCTAGTAGGGAGGAAATGAGCTCTGTGCATGCTGGGAAGCAGCACATGACAGAGACCCACCCTGTCTCTTCCTGAAACGCACCAGTACCGGGGCATCACCTGCTCTTATCCATGCTGGTGGCTTGGTCCCAGGGCAGGCAGCCTTGATGACCAAGCTAGAGCAATCTCTGGCCCTGCTAGAGGTGGGTACAGCCCACAGCCAGCTCACTTCCTCCTATCGCCTCTCCTGAATGGGGTGCAAGAGAGGAATAGGGTGGGCCACATCTCTGTCCTGAGACATAGCTGGTGCTCTCGGGACTGTGGCATAATATCCCTGGAGCCTTTCCTCAGGTCTGGGAGGATGGTTCCTGTATCGGATGCTACACTCACACTTTCCCTGTGTTGCCTGGCTCAGAACAAAAGCAGACATTTGTGCAATAGTGGTGCTATTACAATGCCCTGTAAGTGATCAGAATCAGACATGTATCCCCTCGCAGCCTCAGTTTCCCCTTGGGTTCCAGACTTCATCTAGTGCCGAGATATCCAAGCTTCTGACGTCCCTGCAGAGGGGCCATTGACCAGAGCCCAGTTGGTAAGGTGTTAGAGGAAGACACTGTGGCTGGCCACTGTTGTTGGTCTTGGCCCAGCCTGCTTCAGCCTCTGCAGCCTTGGGAGTGGCTACTGTGTGAAGGGCTGAGAGCCTCCAGCCCCCGACCCCTGCAGCTCTCATCTCATCACTCCATGCTTGCGGGAACTTTTCTTCCAGTGACAGAATTTGATCCTAAGAAAAGTTTTTCTTCCAATTTTTCCTCTGTAGAAAAGATGACAAACCCAGAATAGTATAGTTTTTTTTTTTTCAATTGCCCAGCATTCCACTACCCAGGCGTAACAAATGAGCATTTCTTTTCTTCTGTGATGGTCTGTACAGTGAGTTTTTAAAATGGGATTACACAGCTCTTGGCACGTCTGCCTTCTCTTGAAGCCCTTTTTGAAAACCTAGTTTCTGGGCCAGCCAGGAGCTTCTGTGGGTGGGACTGGCTCACTGCGGTGGCTGCTTGACTATACCTCAGCCCTAAGTATGCCTGCCATGTGTCCCCTCAAGTCCATGTGTCAGGCCTGACCAGACAGGCCATGGCCGTGTGGCAGGCACACAGGTGTGGCAGTATCCTCCAGCAGGGCAGTGTCAGATCAGGTCTGAGCCAGACCAGTGTCCTTTGCTATACCCACCCACTGTCCAGTCAGGCTCCAGCACAGGAGCGCTGGGGTGGGGGATGGGGTAGATGAGCAAGGTCCTAGCCGAGGATAGAGACACCTGTCATCTGCACACCCCAAAGCCTGAAGGACAGCCAATGTGGCCTCACTGTAGAGAGGGGCTGCCTGTTCCCTTCGCCAGCACGTCATGCACATCAGGAACAGAGCCTGCCAGAAACCCAGCCCTAGTGCAGGACAGGCGATTGACAGATCTAGAGCAGGCAGGAGGGGAGACTTTCTCCCTGCAACATACGTGAGGCTAAGATAGAGGATGCAGGCCTGTGGGTAGGAAGAGAACCCCCCAATTAACCCAGCTGGTGACCAAGGAACCCTACCCCAAGGGGGCTTTAGTGTCACCAGTGAGCTCAGAGCTCTTTGGAGCCACCAGTGGGGCCATCAGATGCACAGCTGCCCCTGAGTAATCCTGCCCCCTTGTCTCTTGGCCTCAGCCCCGCGGCTGCACCCCACATGTTCTGAGCAGCTCCGTCCTCTTCGCCCACAGGCTGCACAGCCCCTGGGTGCCCTTGTGCCTCGGGCAGCCCCGAGTCCTGCAGGGCCGCCTGGCCAGGTCCTTACCCTCGCTCTGGGACAGGTAACACACCTGTTGTCTCCCCTTGTATACCCCTACTCCTTGGTGTCTCTTTGTCTGTCCCAGGACTTGTGTCCCATGTCTGCGTCCAGCTCCCCAGGATAGATGGCCTCAGAAGAAGTCTCCTGGCTCACAAAACCTTGTTGATACAGCCTAGCTCCATCGCTGGGCTCCTGTGAGTGGCCAGAGAGACCTTATAGAAGGCCTTCAGGCCCCCTCTTGAAGCATGGGGTCAGGACTCTAATAATGCCTGCCCAGGTCTTCTAGTGGGTGAAGAGGACCTACAATGCAACCACCCTTCCCTCACCAGGACACTGACCAAAAAGAAGCCACCATCATCACTCCTGGGGCTGCTGAGGCTCAGGCTGCTCTCAGCTCCTCAGCCCCCTTCCCCTGCGCGTATGTTAAGGGGCTGTCTCCATGGTTCCCCTTCACAATTTAATGGCCTGTAACCTGTAAACTGAAATAAACCTCACTCCCCCTGGGGGAAAAAAAAAGGCTATGTCTGGGTACCAGGAAGCCCCAACCCAGCAGCTACACCTATCTAGCCAAATCCCTGCCCATTAGGAGCACAGGAGTCGACAACTTAAGCTAGTCTCCCAGTGGTCTTGCAGCCCCACTCCCACGGGGACACCTCCAACACCATACCATTGTGTCAGGTCCTGTATCCAGCGCAGGTACCAGCGGCAGCTGTGCTCCCTGTATATGGAAAGGCCATTCTGCTTTGCAAGTGTGGACACTGAGGTCCTGGGAGAGGTCCAGTTAGTCCATGGGAGAATAAGACATTGGCTGGAGATGATGGCAATACCCAAGTAACCACCTGGGCCTTCCCTGTCCAGGAGCTTCTGACCCCAGGGTACGGCCAGACGTGAGGGAGGGACAAGGAGGAGTTGCCATGGCTCTCTCTAGGTTTCAGGGTTCAGAGGCTGGAAGCAGTGGGATAGTGGTGGGTGGGGCCCGAGATGATGCTGAGTGCAGTGGCAGTTCTGGCTAGACAAAGGCCTACAGGTAGGAAGGTGCCAGATGGCAAGGGAGAAGATGCCACAGGAACACCACCAGCAATGACTGAGGATGTGTGTCTGGGTCAGTGGCCTGGGTGATGGAACCGCTGGAGCAAGCAGGCTGGAGATCTAGCAGCTGGGGGTTCTGTTGGCCAACAGCTGTCCTGGAGGGACAGGTGGCTATGATGGCTGGGGGGCTCGGGTGCCAGGGGAAGGAAGGGCTGGTGATCACCCGTGTCAAGAAGCCTACTCGATGCCCAGGGTAAACTAAGGCTCTGCGGAGCAATTTGTCTTGGTGGGTACCCGATCTGTACTATGGCGTCTGTTCCTGTTGATTGGTTCTCAGAGCAGGGGAGAGGAAGGATGGGGGTGACTTTGGCTCAGTCTGAACAGGGTGAGCAGGATCCAAACTGAGAAAAGATAGGTAGGTGGCTGTAGGTAGATGGGGCAGGCTGCCTCTCGGGCCCTTGAAAGGGTCAAGGTGGAAGGTGGGGGCCTAACATGCTGCAGCAACAGCCTCTGAAGAGCCTGGCCCGGAGGCTGGCAGAGTGTGAAGAGTCAGGCTGAGGGGGCCACCCCAGCAGATGGACAGTGCGCTCGCCTATTCCGAAGGGTACAGTCAGGAGCCCCTCCTCCCCGCAAGGAGCCCCCAACCTCAGGGGCTACAACTCTGCTTTGGATGAAGTGGGTACTTCAGGAAGCTTGCCACCCCACAAAGTAGTAGTGGCTGCCTGGAGTGGGTGGGTGGGTGCATCCAGGCGGGCTGCCTGGAGGAGAGCAGCTTAGAGCCAACTGGCAGAACACCTGGCAGCTGGGCTTGTGTGGGCAGCAGTGCCTTGCCTCTGGGTTTCCTTTGGATTCTCTTTTTGGGGACTGAGGCCCAGGAGGACCCGCCTCCTTCCCTTAGGCCTGGGCAGGAATCCAGGAATGCTTAATACGGGTGGCTGGAGGTGTGCCCGCCCACGGCACGTGCAGCTTACTCACTGGGTTGAAGACACCTCTGATGGGTACGCCTGCCCACCGTCCATACCCCTCACTGAATTTTGAGTCAGGGAGGTCCCCACAGCACATCTGGGCAGAGTTTTGGCTCCCAGCACCTGCCACCTCCTACCCGAGGTTTCCAACATGGTTCCTGAACGTCCCCCCTGCCCCTGCCTTATAGCAAGTCTACTAGAAGTTACCACCCTCTTTAGTGTTGGGGCTCCCACAAGGCAGCACAGAGTCCTGATCCCTGAGGGGACCTGAGTGCTGGCACAGCCGCCATGTGGGGTACGAGAGTGGGGGAACATGCCTGAGTGCACGCACACAGTACATGCCCACAGCATGCTTGGCTGGCTGGTGTCACCTCAGTTCCCCCATGCTCAGAGCCACAGCCTGGTGTCTTGCAGTGCCCTCCAGGAACAGAAGGGCGAGCTGCGCAAGCGGCTGTCCTACACCACGCATAAGCTGGAGAAGTTGGAGACAGAGTTTGACTCCACCCGCCACTACCTGGAGATTGAGCTGAGGCGTGCACAGGAGGAGCTGGACAAGGTCACGGAGAAGCTGCGCAGGTGAGGATGGGCTAGGGGACTGGGGAGAGGCGGGGGTGGGGGGAGGAGATGGATCACACCAATCTCACCTCTGGGGGACATTTACCCTGTAGAACCAAGAGCAGAGCAGGCCACCTGGGGCTTGAACCCAGGGCCACTGATACTAGTGGCAGGCTCCTTCAGCCCCCTCTTCCAGACCTGGCTCCTTGCCCCCTCATATTCGATCTGCTCTGGCTCTGGACAAGCTGACAGCAGCACAGAAGGGTCTGCTTCCAGCCCCCGCCCACCCCATCACTGGCCACTAATCTCCTGAGATGAATCTGAATGTAGGAGCTGCATCCTTGATTGGCTTGGGGACTCAGAATGCATTGAGAGGAGGGTGATTCTTAACATATTTTCCTTCTGTGCGTTTATTTTTCTAAGCCCTATTGTGGGCATCCCCAGCTTAGAAATACAAAGGCGACACAGACTGCTGGAGGTTGAATTTGTTTTAAATATTTAGAGTAGCAGCTGGCGCTGTCCTGAGGGCATTTTGTCCCTCATCGAATGGCCCCATTCTTCTGGGCTTCTGAATGTCACCGTCAAGCTGTGCAGAAGCCAAGCTTGGGCAGTGCAGCCAGACCTTGGTTGAAGTCCCAGCTCTGCCACTTAACTGTATTAAGCATCTTTTTGTGTCCCTTTCCTGTTGGTAAGGCAGAAATAATACCACAAAGGTTGTCTAGAGGACATCAGGGCCACCATACCCAGTCCCCCAACCACCAGCAAGTCATCCAAAGCCATACCTGCTTTCCCAAGTGGAACCACACTTGCTCACTGGCACTCATCCCAGGGCCGCTCATACATGTGTCTCCCTCTCGTGTACAACTGATCCGTAAACCACCCTGCCAGCGTCTGAGACATGTGGATGGATATGCCTTCCTGTGTTCTCCAAGGAGCCCTACTGTGGGTGGGCAGGATAATGGGGCTTCAGCCATGGCCTAGGAGAACTTAAGCGCAGACACTGAATCAGGTAGAGCTGGTGGGGCAAGCTTAGGTGCCTGGCAGCCATGTTAGGAAGGGCGTGATGGCAGTGAGGTCGCTGGGGTTGTAGGAAAGTCAGGCCTTGCAAGTTGTGACCCCCACTGCTTCCTGCTGTAGGATTCAGAGCAACTACATGGCGCTGCAGAGGATCAACCAGGAGCTGGAGGACAAGCTGTACCGGATGGTAAGGCCCCAGCACTTCTCACCGTGTGGCCCTGAGTGGGAGGTACCCTCAGGGTAACAGGGAGGTGGGGTCCAGGGCAACTGAGCCTGTGCGGGCAGTGCAGAGACAGCCATGGAGTTTTGGCACCTCCCCTATGTTAAAATGAGGAGGTTCCCACTTGGTCTTGTCTGGTATTGGGTGTGTTCGTGCCTGCCTGTCTTCAAACTGACGCAGGACTGTCCCAAAGGCACAGGACAGGTGGGGGCCATGCTGAGCATTGTTCTCCCAACTCACTGAGTGATATGGGCAGGCAAGCCACACCCCCCACCTCAGAAACAGGACACCAAGAGCAGGTGACTGAGGCTCAGTGGAATCCACTGGCCTAGGCTGGTCCAGCTGGTCAGTGGTGGGGTGGGATTAAACCTGGGTCAGTCTGCGGTCTTAGCCCTTGCACCATTAGCCTTCTGGGCACCTTGTCGTCAACAGCTGTTGGCTCACAAAAGCCTTGACCCAATAGCTGGGCTATGGCACTAACCACAGGCCGCTCCTTCCCCACTGCCCAGGGCCAGCACTATGAGGAAGAGAAGCGTGCCATGAGCCACGAGATTGTCGCGCTTAACAGCCACCTGCTGGAGGCTAAGGTGACCATTGACAAGCTGTCGGAGGACAACGTGAGTTCTGTGGACATGTGGCAGATGTTGTCTGGGGGCTTCCCAGGGGAAGCCGTGGCAGGCAGGGCCTTTCTGATTCCAAGAGACTGCAGCCTGGCTCCGGAGAAGGGTGTGGGTAGGGCAGTGAGGACTTGGAGCAGTGTTCAGGGTAACTGGGAAAGGAATGAAGATGGGATTCAGGAGTCCTCTGTCCCACACAAGATCCCAGGCCGCTCAGCTTGTAACTTCAGCTAGCCCCAGTATGATACCACAACTGTGTAGATATTGAAAGGGCCCGTGAGTGGCCCTGCCACTGTCCCCTTTGGGCTGACTGTGAACACATTAATTAGCCCCTGCTCCTTACTGCAAGACTGTAGGAGGTTCTGAGATTACAGTCTGGCCAACATAGTCTGAGGAAAGAAAAATGGTTGCCCTTTTGAACTCTGAGTCTATATAGGGAAAGTACAGAGTTAATTGGACAGCCAACAGTCTGGGTAGTGTGCTAGAAGTGCGAAGTGCCTGTGTGTGCCAGCTCCAGCTTCTGGTAGTCTCACTAGTGGATCACTTAGGATTTGGAGACTTGGTTCTCAGAGGCCTGGTGGCCTGGGCCCTTCCTGGGGTCATCTGCTTCTCTGGATGGCATGCCCTACACATCATGGCTGACCTGGGCTGGCTGTTCAGTGCCCGCAGCCTTCTGGTTCCCATGACAGCTGCTGTGGGGACTTACGGGGGCTGACTTGTAACTCTGTTCCTAGGAAGTTCAGGGAGGAATTGAGAGGGTCTGGAAGACCCAATTTCCCTCCCTCATGCAGGCCTAGTGCGAAGGTGGGATAGGAGAGGGCAGGTCAGGACACTGGTCCCAGCTGAGTGGAGCTGAGGCAGTAGTCCTGGGCTCTGTGGGCCAGAGGTAGTTTATGGAGAAGGAAGGAGGAGTCCAACCCAGGCACATGCAGCAGAGATTTATTTCCAAAAGGGAACTGCCCTCATTCCTACTGTTTGCATCTGTTTTCAGCTCACAAGGCTGAGCAGGGTCCCACTTGCACCTGGGGTCACGTACCTGCCTTGACCCCAGCACTGCCTGGCAAACCGGCCCCGAGGACAGAGGACAGTCAACCCCATGAAGTGTGTTGAGCCACAGCAGGAGACTAAGATGGGAGGGAGCTGGGGCTCATCCCTGTCCCTGACTTGTGCTCAGCACTCCCACTGAGTCATCTTTGGATTCCAGGAGCTTCCAGGAATAGGAACCCCAGACCTGGTAGACCAACCTGCTAACTTCTGGGGGCTCAGAGCTGATGGGGGCCCACCTGTTGCTGCCCTAACCTGTGGAGGGCCCAGTGTTGACTGGGCACCCTCCACATACCAGCAGGTCAAAGCACTGACAGTGTGGAGCCCAGGCAGGGACCAGCCAGGACCAGCCACCCTGCCTGTTCTGTTCTCCGCTCCCATTGCCCTGCTGGCTCTGGGCACCGGCCAGGGCGGCTGCGCCAAACAGCGTCTCTTGTCTTCCAGGAGCTCTATAGGAAGGACTGCAATCTAGCGGCCCAGCTGCTGCAGTGCAGCCAGACCTACGGCAGGGTCCATAAGGTGTCCGAGGTAACGTGGCCCCACCCCACAGCCAGGCCCGCCCCGTCCCGGGACCACCCGGCTCCTTTTGGGCCACCCCACCCCGAAGCCTCTCCCCACCCTCCAGGAAGAAGCTACCCGGTGAGCCTGAACCCTCGTCCCTCGTGCACCTGGGTCCCGGCTTCCTGACGGTGAAAGGAGCCCCCATACCACACTTCCCAGACCCACCCTTGGGCTACACACACCCGTTTCATTTGAGGGCTGCCCCTTGTGTGTACCTCACACAGTCACCATGGGGCCTGGTCACTATTAGAGTCAGGAACCTGAAGGGCAGGCTCTATTGAAGTGAGCTGCAGCAGAGCCCAAGTCGACACTAAACTAAACTAGACAAGAGTCCACCCTGCCTGCCCGTGACCATTCTGGTCACACTGTCTCTCCCACCACACACGCACCAGGAATCTTCTACCTAGACCACTTTCCATGACCCCTTTCCCTAGGCCAGGCCGAACCCACGACACTCACAAAATAGATCAAACAGTAGTGGGACACCCCCTACCTGCCACAGGCATTCGATGGAGACCCCTGGCCTAGCACTGGCCGCTCAATCTTTGTTGCATCTGTTTTCTGAATCTGTCTTGTTCAGCGATGAATGGGGGAGGGGGCCCCCCTCACTGGGGTCCAGCAAGAACAAGTCGCCCCTCTCTAGGCAGGACCCAGGAAGGGTGCTGGTCTGGAGCCTGGCTAGGTTCCAGCTTCTCTAGACTGACTGGCACCTCCGTTGGGCCCATTAGAGTGGGTGGGTCGAGGTGATGGGGAACCCCAGGTGCCGAGGACACCTTCATCCGTGGGGGTTAAGTTTGTTCCCGCTGGTGTGAGGTGAGACACCTAGGGAGGCCTGTTGTCTGTCTCTCTGTCTCTGTTGTTGATGCTGGTGTGGCCCTGGCCTCGGGGCCAGGGCTGAGCCTCTTTGCTATGACCTGTCCCCATTGTCCTCTCCTCCTCACGCCCGTTCCAGCTGCCCTCGGACTTCCAGCAGCGTGTGAGCCTGCACATGGAGAAGCATGGTTGCAGCCTGCCGTCCCCACTGTGCCATCCGGCCTACGCCGACAGCGTGCCCACCTGCGTCATCGCCAAGGTGCTGGAGAAGCCGGACCCCGGCAGCCTGTCCTCGCGCATGTCCGATGCCTCGGCCCGCGACCTGGGCTACCGCGACGGCGTGGAGAAGCCCGGCCCGCGGCCCCCGTACAAGGGAGACCTCTACTGCAGCGACACGGCTCTCTACTGCCCCGACGAGCACGAGCATGACCGGCGTCCCAGCGTGGACACGCCGGTGACCGACGTGGGCTTCCTGCGGGCGCAGAATTCCACCGACAGCGCGGCGGAGGAGGAGGAAGAGGCGGAAGCAGCGGCCTTCCCCGAGGCCTACCGCCGCGAGGCCTTCCAGGGCTACGCGGCCTCGCTGCCCACGTCCAGCTCCTACTCCAGCTTCAGCGCCACGTCCGAGGAGAAGGAGCACGCGCAGGCGAGCACGCTGACCGCCTCGCAGCAGGCCATCTACCTGAGCAGCCGCGATGAGTTCTTCAGCCGCAAGCCCTCCGCCACCTACGGGAGCGGCCCTCGCTTCGCCAAGGCCGCGGCCACCCTGGGCTCCCCGCTGGAGGCCCAGGTGGCCCCAAGCTTCGCTCGGACTGTGTCTCCGTACCCGGCCGAGCCCTACCGCTACCCGGCCTCCCCCGGCCCCCAGCAGGCTCTCATGCCTCCAAACCTGTGGAGCCTGCGCGCCAAGCCGAGCGGGAACCGGCTTGCCGGGGAGGACATTCGAGGCCAGTGGCGGCCCGTGAGCGTGGAGGATGTGGGCGCCTACCCCTACCAGGCCGGCGCCGCAGCAGGCCGCGCCGCCTCGCCCTACTCGGACCGTTACTACGGCGGCGGCGGCAGCGGTGGCAGTGGCAGCCCCGGCGAGAAGGCCGAGGGCCGGGCTAGCCCCCTCTATGCCACCTACAAGGCCGATAGTTTCTCGGAGGGCGATGACCTGTCTCAGGGTCATCTGGCCGAGCCCTGCTTCCTCCGAGCAGGTGGCGATCTGAGCCTCAGCCCCAGCCGTTCGGCTGATGCTCTCACTGGCTACGCGACCAGTGACGGGGATGGAGATAGGCTCAGGGTGCAGCTGTGTGGGGCTGGCAGCAGCCCGGAGCCCGAGCATGGCTCCCGGGATTCCCTGGAGCCTAGCTCCATGGAGGCCTCTCCCGAAATGCACCCTCCCACCCGCCTCAGCCCCCAGCAGGCCTTCCCAAGGACTGGAGGCTCTGGGCTGAGCCGCAAGGACAGTCTCACTAAAGCCCAGCTCTATGGTACCCTGCTCAACTGACTGCCATCAGCAGGCTGCAGTCAGGAGCTCCCTACCACCCTGCCCCATATAGGGAGTAGCTAACCCCCTTGTCCCATCCCCTGCCAAGGAACAACCCTTCCAGTTCCTCCTGACCCTCTTACTGCCACCCCAGTAGAACCTGAAGAGACCCCCTCTGCCGTCGTCTTGTCCACCCCAGCCTCTGCTACAAACCCAGAATATTTCCGCTCTGCACCCTTCCCTGAAGTGAGCATCCCCTGTTTTGTAAGTGAAGCTATTTTTTTAGGGAAAAGAGTGTTTCTTCGCGCACTTGCCGCCAGATTCTGGATGGCAGCCTTGGCGTGCCCCACATGAAGTTCACTTCCAGTGAGGGTGCGTGGGGCCTGCCCCAGGGAAGGGGAGGCTGGGGCCCTAGAGGGACCAGTCTCCACAAGAGGGGAGAAGCCAGAAACAAGGGAACAAGTGGGAAGTTCTGTACACTGAGGAGGGGGAACCAAAGCCACTTAGGGCGCAGAAAATGTCTTATGCTCTCGTCTCACAGTGCAGCCAGCACTCTGCCCTGATCCACCCTGAGCTCTTCCGTGGCCCGGCCTGTGGGCCCAAGAGAGGCCAGGGACACCCCCAGAACAGCCGGTGCTCGTTCCTTCCCCTCCCCCTCCCAACACCACCTGACTCTACCTCAGACATGAGGCTCCTCCCACCCCTGTGAACCTGTTGTCTGTGATGCATGCCAGTCCGTTAGTACTGTATTTCGCATTCCTTAATAAAGGACAGCAGTGGAAAGAGCACAGATTTGCGTTGTTTCTTTCCCAACAGCGTTAGCCAGTACCTGAAGCAGAGACCTGGTGTCCCTCACTGGCTCCTGTATGGCAGAGCCACCAACTCTGTCCTCTGATGGCACTGCCATGTCTCCCTCCTTGTGGCTCACCCTGCAGGGTCTATACCGCTTGCCTTCCAGTTCATGCAAGCCTGTGTCTGCTTCACTGTCAAACACAGACGAGGGTCTGTGTCCTCGCTTCCTGCTCATGTCATTCGGTTTCTTTGTGTGCCTGGTCATCTGACACACAGTCATTCAACTCCTGAAAATGCATTGTGGGGTTTTCAACGAGGCCTAGGACGGTGGCTCCTTCCTGCAGAAGGGCTCTCCATCTGCTCCCTGTGGACATCCAGGGGCCTTTCCTGTTGAGAACTACCTCATCCCAGCCACATGCCCTGCAGCAGCTCTGCCTTGGCCTTCAAAGCTAGCAGCTGGCAGAGCACTGGGGTGCTGCTCGCCAGAACCCGGGGGCTGTGCATCCCTCTGGCCACAGCACTTCTTTTCTAGAGTAAGCTCTGGGTTGGGGTTTCATGATTTCCTTTTGTACCCTGTGTTAGCGCCATCTATCCAGCCCCATGCTAGCCCTGCCCACAGGAGGCTGGGAGACAGATGTAATGCTAGGCTCAGAGTGTCAAGGATAAAGTGCCTCATAGAATCCAAATCAGGGAGAGTCCTCTGTCCTAGAGGAGAGGGGGGCAGGAGAGGCACAGTTCACCAGGTAACTCCAGCAAAGGCCCAGGCAGATGACGGCAGGACACGCTAAAACAGTTAGTGCTCTCTGGTGCTTCTCTGACAGAGGGGCCACTAGTTTCCAATGTTCTGTGCTCATACCTGTTGTCATAGGGGACAGTAGCTTCTGGCAGTCCCCATATACCCAGATTGCCAGGTAAGCCCTGGTAGGGAGCCCCTCATCCACAGACCACCTTCTCTGGAGTCCACTCAGACCCTGCCTAGTCTACAACAATGCCCATCCCTATGTTCAACCCCTGCAAACAATCCATGCCCTGTCCCCGAGACCCCAATGGGAAGTGCATGGCTACACTCCCACTGGTTGGTTATCACCATAAGTAGGGCTAATTTCCCCCCTTTCTTTCTATCTGGAGGACACCAGTCCTTTCCTGGGGCCTTCTAGACAGTCGGCAACCTCCTGTATGGTGTCCAGCTGGGGTAGCAGAGTATGGAGAGCCATTTGGGAGACAGTAAAAGGAATCAAGGCTACAGGCTTCAGGGACAGGTGGTTGGAGCATGCTTCTTGAGAAGGGGCCTCCTTAGTAAGACAGATGAAAGTCACAACCTGACTAGGTGGACAAGCCAAGAGTGGGTCCAACCCGTGCAGGCCTCTCTAGACAAGGCAGCTTCTCTCCCAGGATCCCTCTGATCTGATGTTGCAGATTGCAGATGTGAAAGTGGGATGGGCTGAGATGGGCTGGGGAGGGTGGGTGGAGGGAGAACCCACACTCCAGGCTCATCTTTCTCCGTGCTTTCCAAATTTAGCTTTCCTATTTTTAAATTGCAAATGGTGAACTCCCGACACCTCAGCTAGGATCAAAGTCAATCTTTCTGAATGTTCTTTGGAAGAGGCATTTGAAGAAAACAGGGGAAGCATGGGACATACCTGCCCTCCTCCCCAGGAAGCCAGCTGGGGGCAAACACAGAGGCACAGTGCACCAGCTACTCCAGGGAGAAACCAGACCCTAGGGATGGCCCCAGGGAAGACGTGACCACAATGAAAGCCATGACTGTTCACCTGGACCTGAGTCAGCATGGGAGATTCAGACGGCATCTGTCTGTCCTGGTAGCACCATCAAGGAGACAGTCTGAAGAGCTCTTTCCCTACCCTCACTGTCCCAACGGCCCACTGTGTAGCTGAGAAAGCAAAGGCTTTCTCACATGAGAAGCCAATCCCACACCATCAGGAGGCAGGCCCAGAGTCTAACCAGGGCTCCATGATCCCATTGTCCTAGGGACACTGGCTGGAGAGGGCTGGGTACTAAGATAGACAAGGAACTCTTCTATAGCTACCTTCTAACCCTCCTGGAAAAGCCAGGTGACCAGAGCCAATCACTGCAGTGGGACAGAAGATAACCTGGGGAAGATAGAAACCCTGGATGGCAGCCGCAGGAGGAGGAGTGTGAGAGGCTGGAGAAGGCTGGGCCCCCCTGCTTCTGTATTCTAGCTTATTCAGGCGTGCACTCAGGGAGACACTTGTGAAGATGCTACCAGGGGTCCTGAGTTCTTTGAGGGTCACATCAGTCCTCTGTTCACGGCCAGAGCTACTGATCACAGCTCTCCATCTTTCTGGGCAAGGAGTCCTAGTCTATATGGCTTTAGGCAGACGGCAGGCAGCCACTCTGAAAGCTCTCCAAGAGGTTTTTCAAGTGCAAAGGAAGGAGGCAGCTCCTGCCAGCAGCTTCTACCGAGATTAAATCTGGCCCATGCTAAGACCCTGAAAGCAAGAGTCAACAGTAGGAGAGGCTCCCACCAGCCCTTGGCCTGCCACAGCAAAGCCTAGAACAGAACCTGCCCAGGTACCCAGCCTGAACAGGCTCAGTTCCACAAGGTAGCCACACAGATTCATGTAACCCGAGTGTCCAGTGAACTCGGGCCCCACAGATCCATATAACCCAAATGTCCAGTGAACTCCGGCCCCACAGCTCCATGTAACCCGAGCATCCAGTGAACTCGGGCCCCACAGATCCATATAACCCGAATGTCCAGTGAACTCGGGCCCTACAGATCCATATAACCCGAATGTCCAGTGAACTCGGGCCCTACAGATCCATATAACCCGAATGTCCAGTGAACTCGGGCCCCACAGATCCACGTAACCCAAGCATCCAGTGAACTCGGGCCCCACAGATCCACGTAACCCGAGCATCCAGTGAACTCAGGCCCCATGCAGCTCTTCAGGGGGAGAAACTGAGACACTGAGTAACCAACCACACAGCTTGCCCAAGATCATGCAGTAATGAAGGAAATAGGCAGACTTCAAAAACTGTGCCTGACTACTCCTAAAGCCTGGGTCCTAACAGAAGTCAATCAATGGACATTTATGTGCCAGGGACATGGCAGGACACAAAGCCCTGCCCAGGGAGCTTACTCCAACTGCTGAGTGTCACACAGGACACACAGGCTGGAACACACTGTCTGGGGAAGGAGGAAGCCACGTGACATCCGTATGGCTCCCTGAATGAGGGAGAGAGCGTGCTTATGGGGAAGACAGTAGCTTTTCCCCAGAGTGATAGGTGCATTGGCCCTGAGGCAACTGAGCACAGGAGGCAGCCATTCACCTGGGCAGGAGGGTACCTGGGCTGACCTACTGTGGCAGCAAGGCCACAGGAGCTTTAGGACAAGCCCCAACCCAGGGCCCTGGCCTGCTTTCTCCAGATGGTGCTACCCCTCAATGCCTTGGACACTAAAATAAATGTTCTAACACAGCATCCCTGGGCCACCTCTGGCCCTAAGACTCAGTATGACCAACACTCTTCCAGCTCCCTAACACATCTGCAGGCTGCTCCCCTGAATCTGGCTTCACAGATAAAGAACTGGGGCAGTGAGGGAAGGGGACAAGTTGTGCCTGGGACTAGTTTGTAGAATGGAGTATGGTGTGACACCACACCTCTCTGCTAAATCCCAGACCTCCTCCCTTTCTGCCCTCCTCCCCCCGTTCCTGTCTCTCCTCCCCCCCTTTCCTGTCTCTC
>NW_022196912.1:122819026-122820027 GCF_008632895.1 Mastomys coucha | reverse complement strand
TCTCTCCTCCCCCCATTTCCTGGCTCTCCTCCCCCCTCCTCCTCTCCCTACCTCTTTAAGTACCATGATACCCACCCCAACCTGGGCCATCAGGCAGTCCTACTTACAATTCTGATAGTGTTTGAGACTCATAAGGCTGCTCCAGGTCCCTAGGGAGCTAGACTTCCTGTCTTAGTCCCTGTTCTATCGCTGTGAAGAAACATCATGACTCCAGCAATTCTTATTTTAAAAAGCATTTAATTGGGGCTGGCTTACAGTTTCAGAGTTCAGTCCATTATCATGATGGTGGGAAGCATGGCAGCATGCAGGCATGGTGCTGGAGTAACAGCTAAGAGTTCTACATCCTGATCTGAAGGTGGAGAGAGGTACACTGAATCTGGTGTGAGCCCCAGTAACACACCTCCTCCCACGAGGCCACACCTCCTAATCCTGTAATGCTCTCAGTCCCACTCCCTAAGTGTTCTAGTAGATGAGCCCATGAGGCCCATTCTTATTTAACCACCACACCTCCAAACCCAGCTCACTCAGTCCTTACAGGTGCTTCTGAGCTCCTGCTTCTCCTCTCACTCCTTCAGGACAGACTTGGCCATCACAGACCACCCACCTGGCAGTGAGGAAGCAGCAGGGTAGAGGACCAGAGACAGGTGGGAAGAAACACAGTTGTTGGTGTCTAGTATGGAGCAGGTGTGTGTGTGTGGGGGGGGGTACTGTGGTGCACTGAGCTCCTGGGCAGACACAAGCCCCAGAGCCTCACTGTTCGCTCTTAGGACCAGCAGGTGACCGTCCCACCTCAAGCTCCCCTATCTGCAGTAAGAAGGCAAGAAAACACTGCTAATATGTGTTCATTGCCAAAATCACATTAAGGAAAACCACACCAGGCATACTTGCGCACACCTTTCGTCTCAGCACTCAGGAGGCCAGAGGCAGGTGAGTCCCTGAGTTCAAGGCCAGCCTGAGTTCCAGGACAGCCAGGGCTACACAGAGAAACCCTGTCTCAAAAA
>NW_022196912.1:122790619-122819016 GCF_008632895.1 Mastomys coucha | reverse complement strand
AAAAAAAAAAGAAACAAAACAAGACAAACAAACACCCCAGTCAACCAACCAAAACCCACAGAGCACACACTTACTGACTGGGTGCCACCAGTCACTCAGCAAATGCCTTCACTAACACAGACCTTGCTCGATGACATGGCTTCTCACCCCATTTTATAGCCAAGTCACTGAAGCTCAGCAGCCATCAGGAGCAGCCTAACTTCTGGCCACCCACCCAGGGGCAGGGTCTCAGTTGCCAGTTAGTGCCAGATCTTGATGTCTCCTCCCCAGGAGCAGGTCCCAAGGACAGAAGGCAGCACAGGATGGTAGGTGGTTCCAAGGCAGGCCTGCGTGTGCCCTTGTAGTGTGCACGCCCGGCTGGCAGTGCGGAAACTGAACATCAAAACCCGGCCATCAGCGCTGCCTGTCACCAACAGGTCACCACATGGGGAGCACTCGCAGCCCACTGCATAGCCTTCCACCTGAGGAGACAGACAGACAGACCGAGCAGGTTACCACACTGCAGAGGGCGAGCTGAGGACAAGCTGCTGAGCACAGGCTTGGCTTTATATCTAGTGACCCTGAGGTCAAAAGCTGAGCTCCTGCTGTATCCCTGTACCATGGTGGTATGACTGGTGTCCCAAGCCCCAGTAGTCCTGTCAGATCTGTGACCCATGGGCTACAGGTCTCCAGTAAAGTTATGAATGCTCAGCGCAAACTGCAAACTTAATAAAACAGTACGAGTATGTAGCTTGACTGTACAGCCTCGAGTGTGATCTTCATGGATGGCAGCCCCAGGCTACAGTGTCCTGGGAATGGGACCCAGGTGCGGCAGTTTCTGCAGACCTGGGTTCTGGTACCACATAGTGAGTGACTCTCTAGCCTCTTCCAGCTCAGCCAAGTAGGCATCACACAGAGAAATGGCTCCAAGTCTATCCTCCCCTGCCCCTGCTCCCACTGCCATGACACATGAGCTGGCATGCTCTCCTACCCTGTGGCTGGGCACTAGATGTGTCCACATAGCCAGCAGTCATCACTTGAGCAGCAGAGTACCCGGGGGGATCCATGGGCCCTGGCTGGAAACTTTGGGGTCAATGGTCAGCATTTGACCTTGGTAGCAAAGATGGAGGTACCTTGTGACCTTCATAGCGTCTCCGTCTGCTCATCCGATACGGCCACACGGAGGAGAAGAGAGCCAGGTAGTTGCCATTGGTTTGCGCCAGGAACACAGGCTCCCTTGGATGCAAGGCGAGGCTGGGGCAGGTGTACCTCTCCTAAGGAAGCAGGACCATGGAGGGGTGAAGGCTACCACTGGGGACTTTTGCCTCCCACAGATCCCCTGCTCTTGGGGCTTTGTCCACTTCTCCTGGGCGTTGGCTTAGGAGTCTGTGTGGGCGGCTGCTGCTGTAACAAGCTACCGGACACTCGGGAGCTACAAACAACACTACTACTTTATCCTGCTGCTCTGCGGCCTGAGGTAGATCCCAGTGGGCTAACCAGGGTGTCGACACAAGACGTCCCTTCTGCAGGGCATGGAGGGGTCCTCATTCCTTTACCCCTTTCCATTTTGTAGAGTCATCTGTGAGCCTGCGGCAAACTGAAATATGTTGTGTGTGTGTGTGTGTGTGACATATATGGAACATAACCAAAAGGCAGTGACAGCGAGCACAAACGGTGATGGCAGTGGTGACCATTACCGTGGTTGTGATGGAGATGGTGGTGGAGTTGGTGGTGGTGACCATGGTGATGGATGGTGACATGGTGGTAGGATAGAGGTGGTGATCACAGCAATGGTGAGGTTGGTAGCAATGATGGTGTTGAGCTGGTCCCAACAATTCTACTGTCACGAGGACTCTCTGTGCCCGACACTGTGCTCGATCTTTATAAGCCTTCTCTCTTCTCTACTTCTTAGTACTCCATGAGGTGCTATTATCAAAGCCATGGGTGGCTGGACCAGAAAGGGCAGTCAACAGAAGCTGTCACCATGTGAAACAGCCCTGGACCTCACCTATGACTACCCCTGTCCTAGATACTTCAAATAGATGATCTTCCCTTCCCCCCAGACAAGAAAGGAGTCAGGACCCCAACCCAGGGCTGCAGGAATATCCCTGTGGCTGACATGCAGAACGATTGAACCCAGGGCTCCTCACATGGAAGATCTGGTTGGAGATCTTGGCAGCGGTCCGGAAATCCCAGGCAATAATGGTCCGGTCAGCAGAGTCCCGAGTGGATGCGTCAGTACTGCTAAGGAACTCAGAGCCTTCGTGGAGGAAGAGGATGTCCAGGGTCTGCTGGATGGTGGCCTTGTAGCCCTTTACCACCTGTAAGAGTAGACACTAGTCACCATGGTGGGCATGGGGAAGGTGCCCACCCAGGGAGAGCTGAGGGGTGTTATGGAGTAGCCAGGACGGGTGGGGCCCGATTCTGGGCTGTACATGCTCCATGCAGCCCTGGCACAGATGGTTTCCTGTGACTTTCCAACCTCACCAGGCCATAGCTGTTACTCTTGGGAACCAGTGGCCTCTCAGATGCAAGCTGACCTGCAGGTTATGCCCACCCATCTCTGTCAGTATGTGAGCAGGGCCAATGAGATGCAGTTGTTTACTGGGCTGATGGGGTCCCTCGACAGCAGCCGTACACAGTGAACTCACATTAGGGATGGGGCTCCCACCTTGCCTTCAGTACCTAAGGAGTATAGCACCATCCAGCAATAATGATGTCATTCCTCTGAGAGAGCCTGAACATGTCACAGCTACAAAGCCTGGACTACTGTTTCTGGATGAGTAACAGTGACACAGGGAATAAGCATTCTTAGGACTCAAGTCTCATAATGTAGTTTACATTTAGTTTTTGTTTTTGTTTTCTGGAACTTGCTCTCTAGACCAGGCTGTCCTTGAACTCACAGAGATCCACCTGCCTCTGCCTCCCGAGTACCTATTAAAGACCTGTGCCATGATCACCCAGCAGAACGCATTTGATTTTTAAAGATATGCTTTATTTTCTGAGGATCATGACCAGTATCGCACAGCCTCCTCTCCTAAACAAGGGGAACCAAGCCCTGCTGCTGCCTTCAGTGTGTCAGACCCAGCTCCTGCTCTGACATGCCTAGATTGGTAGGAGCAGGGCCCAGCACAAGAACGCAGAGCACCCCCTTCATTGACCAAGCTCTCACATGGCACGGCGTGGCATGATGCCAAATGCAATGCTGAGCTGACCACCCACCCCCTGCTGACTGGCGGAGAAGCACAGCCAGGACTCCAGCCAGCCCACTGGCACTGGGCACCGGGTTATCAGCTCCCTGGGCGCCACCATGTGGCTACAGCAGGCACACAGTTCTGGGGTCATCCATTCTGCTGGCTACCAAATGATCAACAGTCACACTACAGGGTGAGGCCAAGCCTCGCCCATCCCAGCTGCTTTCCTTGGAGCTCACGACTGGGTTATCTGCTGGTCAGTTCCTGCCTCTGTAAGTTACTAGGGGCAAACATGGGCAGCAAATGACTTGGCCTCTTCACAAGTAGGCTTCTACTGAAGTGACATCAGACCCACCTCCCCCAAGCCCTGAAGAGGAGAGGCCAGCCCTGCAGAGCCATGAAGGCAGGACAGGGCAACAGTCTGCCCCTCACAGATGCTTCTAGGAGCTGTCTGCTTTCTTGTGTGTCATCCCCCGAGACCAGGAATCATAGGCACAGGTTCACAAGGTAGTAGGAAGGAGCTCTCGGTAGTCAGGACCTACACTGCTGCTGAGATACACCCCAGCTAGGTGTGAAGCTGCGGCAGGACCTAAGACCTGGGGAGGACAGGACAGATTGAGCCCCCAACATCTGCCCCACAAGCTTATACAACACCCAGTGTTCAAGCACAGTGTTGGCCACTGCCGCCTTTGCAGCTTTCTGGTGGGCAGAGGGGTCAGCAAGTAAGCTGAGGCCTCCCCTTGGCTCTGGGGGTCTTCACTGCCCCTGTTCGTCCCTAAGAAGATCAATCCCACCACCCTTAAACCCTTTCTCCCCTGTCCATGGGACTCTGTAGCCATGCTGACACATGCTCGCCCTTCTCTATCTCCATCGACCGCAGGCCAGGTTGCCGGGCATTGAGAGCTAACTAGGAAGAAGTTACTAGAGTGACTCCAGAGGGAGAAACAGGCCACGTCTCACCTCTAGACACACCTGTGCAGGTGGCTCGGATCCTTCTCCCTGGTGAATCAGTGTAGAGCCATCCAGGTCACAGATGACAGCAGTTAGTGGGCACCATGTGTGCCCTGGGATATGTGTGGCCTTAACAGCACATCCTCCTTGGGTTAGGCCAGGGAATGATGGCGGCACCTTGGGGGCTCTTCCTGTATTTTCTGAGTCAGGACAACAGCCCAGAAAGACATACCTAGGGGCCATCAGCCACCCACGTCAGAACTACCTGTACCCTCCACCTTCCAAGTAAACTTACCAGAACAAAAGGCACACATCTTCTCAGAATGGCTACAAATAGCCCAGTTCATTAGGGCATCATAAAAGCAAATGGCTGGTGTGTTCTAGATGAGCCCTGCCAATGAGGCACAGCTGTGGGCAGGAAGCTGGCCTTCTGAGTGCTCATCACCAAACGTGACAGACTTTCCTTCCCACTGTGACATGCCCTGCAGGCTGGTGAGTTTTACGGCAACCTTGATTATTACCCTGGCAGCTGGCACACCCTACCTCAGGACTGGAGCCAACGAGATCCTCCACTGGCAACCACAGGCCCACTAGAAAAGCCTGGCCTTGGGGAAGTAGACGACAGCTTGTGTCGTACGTAGCTGGGGAATGGAGACCACCTGTGGACAATCAACCTGGAGTCTACTGGACTGTTAATGCGGACCAAGGCACAGCTTCGTCTCTTTTGGACCCTGGTTCTCTCAGATCGAATGGGCTGTTACAGTGAGGTTCTGGCCATGGCCCAGGTCTCCGCTCCCAGACTGTTCCATTTCCCTGATAATAGGCATATGGGCTTCTTCAAGTGTGAGAATGTGACAGTCTATACATGCCAGCTCTACAGCATGGGTAGGGCTTGTCTCTAAGGCTGAGTCAGTCACAGAGCTTTGAGAACGACCATTAAAGTGTCTACAGACATTAGAGAAGCAACAAAACTTTGCAATAATAAAGCAAAGGAAAACATATAAATCAGAGAAGCCAACATGGCTGGACTCCTTTGTGGGCCAGGCCTTGGGGTACTTCCCAGCCACAGTGCTACAGTTAGTTGGGCTGACCAAGTGACGAGTAACTAACACAGCTCACTCACAGGCAGAAAATGAGCAGATAAATAACGAACGAGTAAAGGGCAGCCACGTGGGAGGGGCATTTGGGAAGGGCGTTAGATGCAAAGGTTACCCTCTGCAATGGCAGCAGCTTCTGAGACAAGGCGAGAAAGCCTGAGCTCCACGGAAGCCGGTGAGAGGACGCAGCTCATCAACAGGGAAATGGCTTCGACCTTGCTCATAACAAGAGCAATTTAAGCAAACGTAAATGTCATCCCTTGCCTAGTAAATGAGCAAACTCCCAGAGTCTGACAGCACCTCTGTTGGGTGGTGTCAGGGTGTTGGACAGCTGTAAGCTGCTGGCAGAGATGCACAGGCTCAGTAAGGAGGGGCAGGGCAACCCCAGGCAACACTACAGATGTGCTGGCTCCCTGCAACCCACAGCCCACACCACACCCAACAACTGGTTGTAGAGCTGCATGGGCGGGCAGAACGCCAAGATGTCAGCATGATGTCAAAGACAGTGAAGAACTGGAAAGAGCCCAGCGTACACCACGAAGAGCATAGTGAGGACATAGGTGGAACCATGCCTGTCTCGACACCAGGGAGCCCTATCTTGCAAAAGCCAACTCGGGGCCCTATGTTCAGAGCCCTGCTGCAGAGGTGGAGAGAGAATGAGCAGAGGGTAATGGAGAAGTGTGTGCACCAGGGTTTAAGTCATTAGGAACAGTCGGCTGTGGTGGTAGACATGTTCAAATCTTAGCACTCAGGGGGCGGGGGGGAGGACAAGGCAAGAGAGTCTGAAGTTCAAAGTCATCCTTAGCCACAAAGCAGGCAACACTTAAGATCCCATTTAATAAAAATAAATAAATAAATAAATAAAAAGATCCCATTTAATAAGCATACAATAGAAATTTAAGCTTAAAATAAAAATAAGTATATTTTACCAGCAGAGGAAGGGAAGGGCAGAGTGAGAGAGAAAGGGTTGCCAGGAGGATTTGATTATTTCTCTGGGGGCTGGAGAGTTGGCTTAGTGGTTAGAATACTTATTGCTCTTCCTGAGGATCTGGGCTCCATGCTCAGCTTTCGTATCCCTCTCATTAGCATCCATGTCAGCTCACAGCCTCCTAGAACTACAGCTCCAGGGAATCCAACATGCCCTTCTGGCCTCCCTGGCTACCTACACACATGTGGCTGGCATACATGCATACATACAAACATACATACATACATACATACATACATACATACACACTTACACACATTTTAATAAAAATCCTTTTTAAAAAAGATCTTACTTTGCAGATTTCACCCATGAATAAGGATCACTGATGACAGTTTAGGTTCCATGACCCATGTATAGTCACTGAGTCACTGTTACAGTATGTGCCTCTGTGTGTGTGTGTGTGTGTGTCTGTGTGTGTCTGTGTGTGTGTGCATATTAGAGTTGATTACAGGCATAAAACCCACGTTTAGCCCAGGGGCCATGTAAAAACAGGTCATAGGCCAGATGGGGCTGTATGCTCTGGTTGCCAACCCTTTCTCTAGACTCATGGACATATTTTATTAAATTAAATTATACTACAAAATTAACTTAAAAAGCAATTTTTAAAATGTGAAGGCGTAATTAAACAAATCAAATTAACCAAGTATTGATTTGGTAGGTTAACCGCATAAATAGGATTGCTTTTAAGAGAGTTTAAAGCACGATAATTTAATGCCAGCTCCTTAGTTGAATACATGTTATTAATGGAAAATCAGCAATCTGGTTGTAGTCCTAAGTGGATATACATTGTGAACAATAACAACAACAGCAACAAAAACCTTACAAGAAGGTTAGAGTACTTCCCAGCCATCGATTGCTAATACCAAAAAGAAAAATGCCACGGTAAATGCAAATAAAATTTTCCCAGAAAAAAAAGTTTAAAATAAACACGCAGTGAGAGAACAAAGCCTGCAAGCTTGCATTTGAACCGGGAGTCAGGAGAGATGATGTATTCTGTCTTAACAACAAAAACACTGCTGGCCGCGAGGTGGGTGGATGATTTCTAAGATGAAAGACAGCCTGATCTGCAGAGCTGGTCCCAGGACATCTACAGCTACACAGAAACCTGTCTCAAAGAACCGACCAACCAAACAAACAAGCAATACTGCCCAACTCTGTCCACAGAGGGCAGAGGACACTGAATGCTACCAGAGAGCTGGCTGTGGCCCCTAAACCCAGTGAGGCTCCCCAGAATGGCACTGGTGAGAGTCCAGGACTTTAAGGATTGTCGTAACTGTGGCAGACATCTGGTGACAGTATGTCACACAGTACCGGTGGCATACATGACACTGCAGAGGAGATCTACTCAGGCCATGGAAATATCTCAGCATGTATAGCGTATGTGGGTGTGTGTGGGGGGGTGGAAATCACTGCACAACATTAACATGAAATGCAGTATACCAAGCCCAGAAGGATCCCTTCCACTTGCCTACCATCTAGGTATTGCAATGAAAGCTCTGGACCAAACTCAAAAGGCTGAAGAAATGCAAACAGTAGCAGGAGGGCTGGAAAGTCCAATGAGCACCACAGAAAGATTGGTAGGGAAGCTGAAAGGCATACAGTGATATAGAGATATCAGCAAGCATCCTAAGCAAGCCACTGTTACGACACAATTGCTATTCCAAAGTCAAAACAAACAGAGCCTTGACTATTTCGTCAACGGACTTCTGGAAGGAGGAAGGAAGAAGGCACTAGATGTGAGCTGTGGGGGACACTCACCCAAGCCACAGCCCATGACACAACAGAAAATGTTCATGTAATCAAAAGAAGACAGGAGAAGAGGAGCAATGGAAAGCGGTAAATGGGAGGGCCCAATTTAACCACATTAATAGTCACTTTGTATGTAAATTATTTAAACCACTAACTGAAACCTATCAAGTTGGATTTATTTTTCTTTCTCTGAAGTTCCAGCACAGCAACATGTAGTGCCACCACCTGCAGGCCAACATGTAGTGCCACCACCTGCAGGCCAACTTGCTTAGAAGGCTGGGGAAGGAGGGTTGCTCGGATCCAGGAGTCTGAGGCCAGATCCTGTTTCAAAAATAAATGAATGAAAATAAAAGAAAAGACTCAACAGGATCATCCACCAAAAAGCCACTTTAAATAAAATGAAACAGATAGACTCAAAGTGGTTGGTTGAAAGCCACACCATATTAAAGCTAATCAAATGAAAGCCAGAGTGGCTGCGTTAACACTGGGAGAGTCACTGTGGATAAGAGGGATATTTAAGAGATGGAGGCGTCAGCTTATCTCACAAACACAAGCCAGACACATACACTGATGGGGTGACTTCCAGAGTGTGCAGAGCAAAGGCGGCCAGCTCTGCTAGGAGGCCAGGGGGAGCCCTGCTATGCCAGGGGAATCTTTCTGACAGGTAAGACAAACCATGATCAAGTCATTACTCATGTTAGAACACTACATAGGCCTGTGACATAAACTGCCAGACTGGAACAAGCCAAGCACACTAAGAGCTTCCTGTGGGATGACGGGACCTTGCAAGTTCCCACTGACCTGAAGGTAAGAACCTCACGAGACAGTTATCGGGTAGCTTCCTGCTGGGGCTATAAGGCCACACAGGCTCACGTTTTAAGTGCTTATCCCCCTGCTGATGCCATTTAGGGAGACCAGGGGACCTTCAGTAGAGGGTCACCAGGGGCAGGCCTGGGTTCTGGCCTCCCTGTTGCAGGTCTGCCGTGATGAGCAGTCTCTACCACTCACGGTACTGCTGAGGCCCTGCCACAGCCTCTCCACCATGCCACACTGAAATTCTGAAGCTGAGCCAAATGGCCCTCCTCTGAGTTGCTCCTCATCATGAATTTTGATCAGAGACGCAAAACTAACAACTACCACAAGCGATGGGGTGATGGGGTGACAGGGCTCCAGGAAGGACCGTCTTGCTTTCACTGGACAAACCTAACCATCCACAAAGGCAACCTGAGAGAACAGGGCTTATGAGTGAGATGTACAACAAGCTTTGTTATCAACTTTTTAAAAATATCTATGTCCACCAAAAATAATAATAATGTATTCAGGGTGGTAAAGTTGAAAGTCTGTATATGATAAGTCGTCCAGAAAAGAGGTCACATAAGTAAGGAGAACAGCTGTTAAGAACTCTCTCACAGGGTTGGTGAGACAGTTCAGCAGGTAATGGTGCCTGCTACCAAGCCTGGGGGACTGAATTCAAGTCCTACGACCTGCATGGTGAGAGGAGAAAACTGACTCCCAGAAGTTGACCTTTACCTTCACTGTGGTGCACACGGCCTGAGCACAATAAATGATTAATGTAAAAACAAAACAAAACAAAACAACCAAACTAATCTATACCACAGATTTCAGGGTCCTTCAATCCTATTCCATGTTCCCTTGGGAAGCAGTGTCATAAAGTTTTTTGTAGAGACAGAAGAGCAAACCAGAGAATCCCAAACACAGGCATTGGATGCTATCTGATGACTCTCAGGCTTTTGGTTGGTAGAAACTAGGGTACTGTAAAGTTAATAAGTTCTGAAGGTTTTTATCTGTTAGTCACAGGACATTAGGTCTGACACAGAAGTGGGCAAGGAATGGCTATATAGGAGAATAAAGATCACTCAAGATAAATTGTAATTAGGTTGTGGACCTGCAACATTCCAACCTCCCCACCCACGCCACCAATGCTTTAATGTGTTAATGGGGTTTGCAGAAAATTCAGTCACAGCTTCTTTTGGAAACTTTTGTTCATGGCAGAAAAGAAGAATCCTAGCCCTCAGGCAACTAGTACAGAACTTCAAATAGAAGTGGTAAGCTCCAAAGCGAGAGAACCGAGAAGGAGTCAGACCACTCTAAGTCATCAGCCAGCTTGCTCTAGTGCCGTGGGTAACTGTGGAGTAAAACAATGTCATTTTTCACAGTTCTGCAGTTTGGAAAGATCAAGCTCAAGGCACCAGAAGATACAGTGTCATGTGAGGTTCTGCACCTTCCTGCTGTCTCACAAGGCAGAGGGAGCAGAGGAGACAAACACTGCCTTCACAGAGCAGGAGATAGGGAAGAGCAGAGAGAGGGTCCTGATGAGTGTGGGATCCTTGCAAGGACATTAATTCCACTTGAAAGAACATCCATTTCCTAACACTCCTCCCAGAGCACTAATTTCTCATTTTAAATTGTTTTAAAATTTACTAATATGACTTACATCACAAGTGTTAGAACCTGAGCCACCACCTGCATGTGGAAGTCAGGGGTTAACTCTGCAGAGCCGGTCCTCCTCTTCAACTCCATGTGGGTCCTGGGAGTCAAACTCAGACTGCCAGACTTCCGTGGCTGGTACCTTTACCCTGAAGCCATCTGCAAACACATCACTGTTGTCTGAACGTGAGATTCTTCATAGGCTCTGTAAACACTGGGTTCCCAGCTAGTGAGGCCATTTTGGAAGGTCATAGAACCTTCCTGAGGGGGAGACTTGCTGGAGGAAGTGGGTCACTGACAGATCTGTCTTGAGATTCCATAGCACGTTCTACTTCCTGTTCACTGTCTGCTTTCTGACCACAGATGCAAAGTGACCAGCTAGCCACCTGTTCAGGCCACCGTGTGTTCCCCACTGTAAAGAGTTACCCACCTCCATCTGTGAGGCGGAGGAAAGCTTCCTTAAGCTGCTTCTTCTTGAGTCACAGCAACAAGACAACTGAGCATTACAGTCCCCAAGGGCTCCTGCTCTAGAGTGCGAATACGGAAAAACATACACATTCAAACCACAGCATAGCTGCTCCTATAGAAAAAACAGGGAGACAAGAGAGGGATGGAAGACCCACCCGCTACTGCCAACCAAGCTGACAGAACAGAGAATACGGCACACAAGGCGGCATGAAACAGACCCTGTTAGGACATCAAGCAAGTCTGAGTCTAAAAGGACTAAAATATACAACGTACATCCTGTACCCACAGTGGAATTAAGTTAGAAACAAACAACAAAGGCATTGGGGAAAACTCTCATGGCTTGGGAATCTAAACACAAACTTTTAAATAATCCACAGGTCAAGAATAAATCAAAAAGGAAATGAGAAAGTATTTCAAACTGAATGAACATAAAAACACAATACATCAGCAATGTTCAGCAGAGATGTGATGCCTACAGGGAAATTGACAGTGTTGATCGAGTAGAAGAAGAAAAGTCTCAAGCAATGACCTTAGCTCCCATGGAAGGGAACTAGAAACAGAAGAGAAAATGAAATTCCACAGTGGGCGGACGATAGGGTAAACAGGATAGAAAAGAAATTCCTGTTTCTTCAAAATGCAAAACAAATACCAAAAACCAAGTGGAACCAAATCATGCTGCTTTCAAAAACGGACATTTGTAAATCTTCAGTGGGTGGGTGTCTTACTGGCATTAGGGATGTGTGGGACAGGAAGACAGCACTGGGAGGGATTCAGATATAAAATGCCATCAAGACAAATATCCCATCCACATTTCTACCTTTGATGAAATGAGTAGCCATCTTGAAAGAGAAACAACATTAAGAATCACCCAAGAGGGATACAGTAAATACATTTTCCTTAAAGTTTCAAACCTTTTCACCAAGACTACTGCATGCAACTGGCTTCACTGGTTAATTCCAGCAACATCAACTTGAACAACTTCTTCAAGAAGCTGATGAAGGGTGCCCTTGTTAGCTCACCCCAACACCACACCTACACTCAGGTTCCAGGAGTGCTGAGATCTATACCCTCGTGGCAGATGGACAGACTATAAAGGGAAGACACGATGACGGAAGGTCTACACCACAAACACATGAGTGTTCTAATGTTTGAAAATCAACTGACAAATCTCACACTGACAGAATTTAAAAAAACAAAAACAACAATAAAAAACCCATGATGCAATTAGTTCCATCAAAGCAGAAATGCTATCTAATAAAATCCAACTATTCACAACTTAAAAATCTCCGAAAATTAGAAAAAAAAGGGGGGGGCTAATTACTGAAACTGAACTGCACATCAAGAAAAGGACCCAGTCAGTGGTCCTGCAACACTGGACCTCCCTCTAGGACCTAAGGCTGGCCACTCTCGGAGCTGCCAGACAACACTGTTAGACACGTCTGAGGAGGGCCCAGAGCAAGGGAAAATAAGTAATTAATAGATAAGTCAATCCATCTAAGCTGGAAAAGAACAAGTAAAACGGACTGGGGTTACAGGGGACATGATTACCTATTTTTAAGAGCCCACCTAGCATCTACAGAGAACACACCAGAACAAAGGCCTGGAGGAGAACTGCAGAATGCACAGCAAATACTCAGATGCTTATTGTTTCCCTAACAATAAGCAATCACAAATTGAAATTTTGAAAACTAGCTACAAAGCTTGTTATTCGCTATGCCTTACAATCACAGCATCAAAAAACATCAATACTCAGGGATAAGCCCGGCCAGGAACTAGGAAAAAGTCCTGGCAGTCCTGACAGATATTGACGGCTCCTGGGTCAGAAATCTCAGACTCATTCAGAGTTCCATTCTCAACCAACTGCAGACACAATAGCAAAGTTCAAGTAGACTTTGTCTCATTTTGTCAGAGTTCGGTAAGGTGACTGTAAATCAGAATGCAGATGAGATAAAAATCAGAGCAGTTAAGATGGCCAAGAACAAAGCATGTGCCGGCCAATCCTGAGACTCCTTCTGAGGTACACAACAATTCAGAGATGTAAGGAGCTCAGAGCACGAAGAAAGACCCACACGGGGCAGCAGCTGATATCCCACAGGGATAGAAAGGCACTGCTTACAGGAATACAGATCACCACAGTTAGAAACAAAGTTCCATCCGACCTTGACCATATACAAAATGAATTCTAACTAGACCCAACTTTAATATAAAGCCCGGAACTATAGACCTCACCAAAGTAAACAAAGGGCCACAACACTTTCTGAAAGTGAAGTCATATTAATTATTCTGATGTGAAGATGTATATTAGATGCATGAATACTCTATATATCTATAATGTAGGTAACTGAGCACTGTGGTACATGCCTGTAATCCACCCATTTGGGAGGCAGAGGAAAGGCTGTCAGTTCAATGCCAGCAAGGTCCACATGGAGATTTCTGGGTCAGTCAGGGCTGCATGGTAAGGCCTTATTATTTTTATATTCATTTTTCACACTTCAAACATGTGCTGTTTGTGATCTGCCAACCAAGCCTACAACACAGTTTGAAGAGGGGGCTAATAGCACAGCAAAAGTTGGACCAAATAAAGGCAGTTCCCAGGGCTAAGAGGACACGCATCACTGAGCCTGAGTGTGAGAAAGTCACAAGAAGGTCCTGCAATAGGAAAGACACTGAGCCATGCTTGGAAGGAAGAGTGGGCAGCTGCTGCAGAGAGGAAAGACTCAGGCTCTGTGGACACACATGTGGCAGCAGAGCCGGCCATTTTAGAAGACAGCCACACCTCACTGGAAGGATCAAGGGAGAAGCTACGATAACTCCATATTATTATATATTATTTTGTATTATTATATACAGTATGTATTACATTATTACATATGATAGTCTTGTATATTGTTATGTGTGGTACTATGTTATTGTACTGTCACTGTTATTATTCTTATTTTATCACCTTCTACTAGAAAACACAGCTTCAGATGGCCTTGCTTGAGTACTCTGTCAAAGATTAAGAAAGAATTAGAGCCAACATGACTAGTTAGAAAATGTAAGAGGACTCAAAGTTGACTTTCCTGAGTCCAGCATTAACCGCACAATAAAAGTAGACAAGAAATAAAGTACAGAATAATAATCCCCATGGATGTAGAGTCCTTAACAATTGCCAACTTGAACCCAGCCACATTTGAGGATGGTGTATCACAGCTGGGTTAGACTCATGTCAGAAATCCAAGGGTTACTGTTTTTTTAATAATCAAAACAACCTATGAACAGAATATAGAAAAAACATATAATGCAGTAAAATCAACTGGAAATAATCCAATACCAACATACAATTTAAAAAGTTTAGGTAATACACATTTTTGTCTCAGCACAAGACATCTCTTGTGAGTTGGAATCTATCCTGGTCTACATACCAGGTTCCAGGACAGTCAAGATTACATAGAGAGATCCTGTCTTGAAAAACAAAATAACAAGAGAAACAGTGAGCAACTCACTCTCCTAGGAGCCACTGTGACCTGTGTCTGGGGACAGTGACTTTACCACTGACCCCTCTACTCCAGGGTCTCACAACTTGCTCCCACCCCAACCTCCAACCTTACTATACTGAGGACCATTTGCAGAACATTAGCTCTTGTTAGACAAATCACATCCAAACTAGTATGTATATATGAAGAAATTTAACTTATATAACTTACGTACAAAGAGAGATCAATACCAATAATTGAACACTAAACGGAGCAAACAATAAGGATGTACCATAATAAAACTAGACAGACCACGCAGTGTTGGGATGTCCTAATGTACTAGGGTATAGGGTCTGGGTAGGAATGGCCTCCACAGGCATGCATACTTGAATACTTGGTTATTAAGGAGTGGTGCTACTTGACAAGAATTAGGAGATACGTCCTTGTCGTAAGTGTGGCCTTATTGGAGGAAGTGATGTCAATGGTGGGCTTTGGGGTTTCAAACACTCAAGTGAGGCCCAGAGGCTCTCTCTCTTCCTACTGCCTGTGCATCCAGATGTAGACCTCTCAGGTCCTTCTTCCACACTATGTCTGCCTGCACGTTGCCATGCCTCTACCATGACAATAGGGAAGTAAATCTCTGAAACTGCAAACCAGCCCCCAAATGTCATCCTTTATAAGAGTTGTCATGGTCATGGTGTCTCTTCAGAGCAGCAGAACACAGACTAAGACATGGGGCTCTCAGCAAGCTCCACACATGACTCTTCCTCCCTCTGACAGCTTCACCCACCTACCTGAAGGAAGCTCCTCACATCTTCACTTTGACACGTGGAGTGGATAACACCTCTCTTCTTGGATTTGGGGGTCATAAGCAGTGGCTATGTGTATACAAGCACCGGCTGCCACAGAAGACCGTGTGAAAACTGGGAGAGCAGTAGGGTGACTGGCAGGCAGGTGGCACACACAATGTGGATACTGTGGGCAGTGTGAGACCGTGTGACACCCTAACACTCAGAATGTCAGTTGATTTCTGAGATTTCCCATTGGACACTCTGGGCCATGGTTGAGCATGGGTAATTGACACCTGTAAAGAAAACTCTGGCTGGGGAGGCCCCTGTGTCATATATGATATGGATAGATGGTAAGAGCTCACGTGGTACAGAACACAGCTGCCCAGGAGACCTATGTACACATGCCAGGGTCGAGGTGCTGGATGGAGTGGCTCATGAGACGCACAGAGACCAGAGCCATATGTGAATGGCACCGTTGGGGAGAGATCAGGAGAAGAAAGGACAAGCAGCCAGTTTATTACCCCATAAATACATTATAAGGAAAACCTGCAGATTAAACAAGACTGAAGAGACTTATCAACCAAATGTTTAGGTCCTGATTTGAACAGGGCAACTATTTAAGGCAAATTAGGAGGCTATAGGGAAATCTGAACACAGACTGGATATTTGATGGTATTAAGGAATTACTGCTGAAGTTTTACAATGGATAATGGTATTATAAGTCCTTATCTTTAAAAGAAAAAACAAAAGTATTTACAAATAAAATGGATGTCTGAGATTTGCTTCTAAATCACCCAGTGGCAGGAGAGGGGAGGGGAGGGCGGAGGCTGTGGGGGAATGGGTGGGATTAGAATAAATCAAGGCTGGCCACCAGCTCATAGCCACTCACAAGCACTGCTTGTGCAGGGTCATTGAGTAGCTTCTCTACTTTGGTGGATATTTACATTTTTCAGTAATGGAAAGTTTCTTTAACGTGCTCTGCAGGGAGGAATTAGCTCCACAAATGTTCATTCTCCTTCTCATCAGCTGGGCCTGAATAATAGGCAGGGTGGGGATGGGGTAGGTGGAGAAAAGACACAATTAATACCGCGTGGTACAGCTGCGGCGATGCGCATGTGTCCCATGCCCACAGGATCCAGTCTTCTGATGCTGGGTGTGCCCAGTGTTGCGTAAGCAAACCTTGGGCTAGGCTGTTCGCCTACTGAGGTGCTGGCCGTTTCTATAGAAACCACCAGAGAGATGCTATTCCAGAGAGCACCGCACATCTCCACTAGCCTCACAGCTCCTCACCGCTCTGTGCACACTTGCCCATCAGCTTCTGAGAGCCGGCCTATCAAAGAGCCCTCACCGCTCACTTTTAAAATAGGTACAGCTCATTATAAAGCACCTGCTCTCAAATGTTTCCAAGGAAACAGAGGCCCCAAGACACCCCTCTCTAAATTCATTAGCATTTAACACTCCCTAATGAGGCTTAAAGATGGCGCGTGTTAATAACCATATGCTGGGAGGACACCTTCCCCTTCACACCTAGGTGTGACTGATGAGCTGCTTGGCTCCCTGGAGACAAGCTGAGCGCACTCTAGGATATGTGAGGAGGTCCCAGTATCCAAAGCCTCCCTTTGTTTGGCTCTGGGGCACAATCCACTGATAGCTGGGGTGGAGGCCCTGCCCTGACCAGCTCCAACCACTGGTCTGACACTCTTTCCTAACCTTCCTCTGAATATGTATGTACATCCACATGCATGTACACACACACACACACACACACACACACACACACACGCATGCATGCACATATAGAAACTATGTGGTCTCTAGCCACACAACCCTTTAGCATATATTCTCTTATATATGATATCCTTGCCTGACACTATTCTTAGGCCTAAAATACCCTAAGTGACTTGTTACCTGGAAAACTCCTATGCATACTTTAAAACCCCTAAATGTACCTATATGAAATCACTAGCTCACCCCTTTGAGATCTGTAATCTCCATAGCACGGCCTCCAGAGAGAACAGGGCAGAACCAATTTCCTCCCTAGTAGTGACATCTGGGCCTGGTGGAGATGAACCTGCATCCTCTATTTCAGAATAAATATTTCAGCAGAAGCCAGGACCCACTCCTGCCATGGCCACACCTGGAGGCCTGAGTGGCTCCTTACCTGGTGTAAGAGTGTCACTGGTCAGGCTTGCATGTGGAGTGGCAGCTCTTGGGGCACTGTGGGTGACACCCCATATCACTGATCCCGAAGTTTCCACCTCAGCTTCTTCCCATGCAGTCTACGTGCCCAGACTTACTTGGCAATAACTAGTTCACTTTTGCCTTTTAACAATTCCTCAAAGGTGCAGGAGCACACTGGCTGGAGCCTGTGTGTGATTCCCTGTGCTGGCCACGACACTGCCTTGGGTGACCATCCTGTGCTGACTACACAGGTGTTTGGCATTTTGGTCAGGGTGCACCCAGCTGTAGGAACAGATCTATCCCAATGTTAGCAAACTGAAGACAGCTTAACCACTGTGAGCTAGCTCATGGAGGGCTGGGTCTGCTGTAACCATCTGAGCAAACAGCACCTACTGTGTGCCATACATATTATCCACAATCTTCCTGGACATTCTGGGAAGTCAACGTTAGCACCTTCAGGGGACAGATGAGAACTGTGTATGTAGTGAGAGAGGCGGTATATATTGCCCAGGACCACACAGCCAGCTGGAGGCCTGACTCTCACTGTGATCAATCTGCAGCCTGATACACTCCATGATAGAAGCTGCTCAATTAGTGCTCCCTGTTGTGACTGTGACCAGAAAAAGCAGCATACTGGCCACTATTAAATGTCAAACTATGGATCCAGACCACGAGGGAAAGCGGCAAAGCAGAAGAACCAATGGCGCAGAAGAACCCAGTCCCCCGGCACTGAAGGTCTGTAGCCACATGCCAGCCCCTCGGGCCTTCCCGGCCCTGGAAAGCAGCATAGGAAAAGGAGTGGAGGCGCTGCAGGCTGGACAGGAATGGGGCAGGCCAAGATTCACATGTTGCAGCTGTCACCAAACTGCAGAGGCCACACCAGGCCCTGACATCCCAGGCACCCTATAGGACAAGTGGATGAGGCCAGGACACCCTTGACTGGCCTGCAGGCATGTTTCCCCCGGACTCATGTTCTTCCAATAACCATCACCCCTACTTCTATCCCCTCCGAGGCCAGGATGCCTGGAAAGGAGAGCCTGAGAGAAGCTAGTCTGACAAACAGGCAAGTAAGCTGGGGATGCGGATATCTCTAGGGACAAGCAGGCCTTGAGCTACACAAACTACAAAGGGACAGAGGTGGGAATGAATGGGACACATCCATTTACCCACGGACCCTCCTGTAGCCACGTGCCTGAGCAGACACAGTATCATCAGGGAGACAGACTTATGTTTTTATGATCCATGCAGAGGACAGCAGCAATGGCCTGAGAGTCTCTGGATGATGGGAGGGCCAAGCAGGCTGCAGGACCTACTGACTGATGCCAGCTGCACAGAAGCAAGCCCCCAGCATCTTAGTGCTCCCTCTGTCCCCCTTTCACTGCTCATTACTGTCCCATACATCCTATCTGACACCAAGATCTGACTTCTGTATTTGTCTGGCATGCTGGGACTAATAAGCAAAGGGCGGGAGGAGGCGTAAGGAGATGAGGAACTTTATACCCGGACCTGCTGGACCCAGTACACCCAAGGGGAGGAAGGCTGCCTCCTTGGCCTTATCTTCTACCTGCTTCCTCCCGGGACTCTGAGCCCAGATACCTCCTTGGTCTCTATACACAGCCCTCCTCTCTGCACCGGCTCCTCTTCAGACAGAAGTAGGCCTACATAAGCCTCACAGTGCCCCAAACAAGCGAGATGATGAATGAGCCAGGCAGCCTGCTCTAGAAGGAAGTAAGATACCCAGACCTAACACACGCATGCATGCATCTGGCCAGCACCTCACCTAGGAAGTTAGATGATCACCTCAGTGCTGTAATAAAGAAATAGAGAGATATAAGTACACACAACAAAGGACTGGTTAAATACATCATGGCATACCGGATAATTGTTAAAAATTATAGCATCCAAAAGTCTTTTAACAGTATGGGAAATGCTAATGATGTGATATTAAGCTGGGGAAAACCACATTAAAATGCAAATGCATATGCCCAGAGAGCTGTGGTGGAGGTGCCAGCCATTGGTGGAGGGACAGCTGGTTGAACTGAGCATTGCTGGGCATCTTTCTCTTCATACTGTTGGGGTCATCATGGCCACCTAGAGGTCACAACTATCCAGCCCACCCACATCTGTCCTGGTCCTGGGCCATCCATAGGTTCCTAGTGCCTCTCCACTTTAAGTCACAGAGGACCTCAGCCCACCTTCTCTACAGCTCATGGTCTCTCTCATACTAAGTAAGGGACAGCAGGGAAAGAGACCCAGCTACTGCCAGCCTATGTGGCATCTTCTGGAAGAGAACGGGAAAGAAGAGAGAATAATGGGTGAATGATCAAAGTTCATTATATTCATGTATAAATGTCATAATGAAACCCATGTTTTGTATAATAGATGATAGTAATCATATATGTACATGTACATATATATTATACATACATGCATATATATATGTATATATATATATATATATATATATATATATATATATACACACACATATATATATATTACGTAAAAAAAAAAAGACCAGGTACCCTTTGGTGGAGCTCACCAGCACATAGGCATTGCTTGGACACTGGAGTCCTCACTGTCCTTTGGCTGGGCATCTGTGTGCAGTGGACAACCTGCATGAGCCCACACTGTCCTGAAGGAGGAGAGCGAGAGACAGTGGGTGGGGTAGGTAGGAGACTAACCCTAAGTCACCACTGAAGTGTCTGGTCTGGGCACCGTGTGAGTAGACAGCAATGCCACAGGCAGAGGAGAACTCATGCACACAGCAGGAGCTCAGCAAGTGCTCAGTGGGCAGGTCGCTAAGTGGAAGCACATAATACCTCATTTAAAAAAACAATTCAAAGTTCTGGTGAGAAGTCCAGGGCTGCGCTTGATGGAGGGCTGTGCTCTCTCAGAGTTCTCTCAGAATGTGTGTGCACGGTGCAGACACCATGCTTCAGCCTGCACATGCCACCCCCTTTCAGCGGAGCTCCCGACGTGCGAGCAAGTGCACATGGGAAGCTGCGCAGGCTTCAGTGGCTGTGGAACAGAGGACTGCAAATGTCTCCTAAAGTCAGAAGCTGCAGACTTCCGCCGCAGAGTCCTGGAGGAGGGAACCATCAGTCACCCAAGTCCAGGTGCCAAGCCAGCACATAAGCGAGGCTCTCACATGTTTCTAGTCAAGTGCTGCCACAGGTCAGCTACAGTCAGTGACTCGGTGGGGGTGAGGGGCTGTGGAAAAGCTCCCGAAGAGGGACATCCGTGGGGACCCACAAGACAGCTGGCATCTGACCAAAGGAGGCCAAATGGAAAACATGAGCTAAGAACAGGCCTGGGGCTGTGGGAACAATCCAATGGCAGCCCAGTGCCACTGACCCACACAGAGAGCAGACACAGGCACTCAGTGGGAGGAGAAGCAAGCAGGGACAGGGGGGCAGGACACAGAGGCAGGAATGTAGCCAGGGGACAGAGTCCTGCCCTCCTTCTTCCTCCCCTCATGCCTGTCTGCCTTCTTTTTCCTTCCTTCCTCCCTTCCTTCCTCTTCCCCTTGTTCCTCTTCTCTTTTCCTCTGCTCCTTTCTCTTGCTCCCTTCTTTCATTTTTCTTGTTCTCTAGCAGCTTTGGTCTAACAGCAGGACCTTAGTAAAGTTGTAGCAGCAGCTTCCAGGACTATGGTGCAAAGTAAATACCAATAAACAAGTAAGCCAGCCAAATGGAGAGGCCAACCCCACAGCTGCAGCTGGAGACTTCAAGGCCCCCAATAATGAGAACAGACTGTGTGGGAAACATAGCAAGGGTGCAGAGGGAAACCCCCAACCGCCAGTCTGACCCCAGTGCACTGCTGGGCCATCTGCCCAATGAAGGAGCACGACTTCCCGGCACCCAGAGGGGGTGAGGAGACCAGTCCTGTCCTGACAGACACAGAGAACACCACACCACCTGTGATCCCAACTGCAGCAGAATTAGGTTAGAAGTTAATAACAGAAAGGTATCTGGAGAATCTCTTCATGTTTGGAAATTAAATAATATAATTCTAAACCCATATGTCAAAGAGGACGTCAGAATAAAATTAGAAAACTTTTAAATTGAATTAAAACAGCATATTTTATTTATAACAGGCAGAAAAGGAACCTGGGTAGCATTTAGCTGTTTCCATTAAAAAAACAAAAATCTAATGACCCAACTTGCCTGCTTCTTAGAAGATGGGCATGTGAAAGCAGAGCAGGGAGGAAGGAAAACAACAATTAGAGTAGAAATCAATGAAGCTGGAAATAGAAAAGCAATGCTGAAAACTGATACCTCACTGAGGTGACTGATTGATAAGTCTCCAGCCACGATGACCACGGGGATAACATGAATACCTGTGCCCGTGAGGGTTCAGCAGAGAGGCATATGCCAGGACTGAGCACCCAGTCTGAAGGTTAGAAGCTGCAGGTCCCGCTCACCTGTAGCACAGTATTCTGGTTACCTCCAGGAGTCCCTCTAGGTCAGTGAAGACCAGGAGGGACCTCCCACAACCCCAGACTCTGGAAAGCACCTCAAAGTCTGCCACCTTTGAGTGTCTACAAGAAGCTAGAATTAAAAACCCTGCACCTGGCCACAGATGATGCACTGCAGTCAAAAGGAAAGCCGGCACACTAAAAATAGTATATAAAATGAACTTCAGGCCGAGGACACAGGGTGCAAACGAAATATAAACAGATGTTATGTTTAGTCTTCTGTCCTGTCCCTAAGTTGGACCACCATGCATATTCAAATATTCTAAAATCTAAAAAAAGCTGAGATTCAAAACCACTCTGGTACCAAGCATTTGGGGAAGATGTGTGTTGAAATATCCTGAGAATTCTGCTCTTAAGGTGCCTGCCCTCAGGAGGACTGTCAGCAGAACAAAACACTGTGGCTTGCACAGCCTAACTGATGTGCAGAAAGGACATCAGCTGGCTCAAAGCCCTCCGTGTGGCATGAGAACACAGTTTTTCTATTTAGGGAAGAAAATACCCAATCCAGCCCATTGTGGCCATCCTGTCCATCTTAAGGGCAGGGCATAGGCACTAAGAAGCATGTGAGAGAGATTCAGGAAAGGCACAGCTCCCTGGAAGTATGACCAGGCCACGGGACTAAACAGCAAGACCTCCCCAACACAAACAACTTGCCCCACACTGCTGGAATCCAGCCCTGCTCACCTAGCAAGCACATCCTGACTGGCAGGCAGGAAAGCATGACAAGGTGCACCAAAGACAGGTCAGGAGCAGAAGGTGCAGTATGAGCTGCACCAGATGCTGTGGCTGACTGGGAATGGAAACAGCTGTGGTCACCATGCTAAGGGCCCTAGTGAAGCGTGGGACGTGGCAGGAGAGGGCACTCTAGGCAAGCGGAGGGTCCCAGGAAGGATGACGGAAACAGAAATACAGGATTCCTCTGATGTGCTTGTTGGTACACTAGATATGGCTGAGGACATCTCAGTAGCAATCTCCAGAATTTACAGAAGCAAAGAGGAGAAAGAGCAGAGGAAAACCCAGAAAGGAGTGGAGGATACACACAGGAGTGTATATTAGACAGGGCGCTGCTGGGGGCCAGACACTCAGCACCACACGAGACCAATTAGATAAAAAGTACAGCAAGCATGACCATCACTTGTAATCTCAGCACTGAGGAGGCAGAGGCAGGGGATCCCCAGAGCAGTCAAATCCAAGATCCCATCTTAGTAAGCACAATGCAGAGACCCTGAAGAAGACCCTAACATCACCATGGCCTCCATGGCAGGCACACACACACACACACACGCGAGAGAGAGAGAGAGAGAGAGAGAGAGAGAGAGAGAGAGAGAGAGAGAGAGAAAGACAGACAGACAGACACACACTCACACTTGAGAGAGAAAGACACAAAGACACAGACACACAGAAAGACACATAACATATACTGACACAGAAACACATACACTTAAATAAAAACAAATTTTACAAAAGAAAGAAGGCTAGGCCAGGCAGTGGTGGTACACGCCTTTAATCCCAGCACTTGGAAGGCAGAGGCAGGTGGATCTCTGAGTGAGAGTTCCAGGACAGCCAGGGCCATACAGAAAAACCCTGTCTCGGAAAAAAAAGAAGAAAGAAAGAAAGAAAGAAAGAAAGAAAGAAAGAAAGAAAGAAAGAAAGAAAGAAAGAAAGAAGAAAAAAGGAAGAAAGGGAGGGAAGGAGGGAGGGAAAGAAGAAGGAAGGAAGGAAGGAAGGAAGGAAGGAAGGAAGGAAGGAAGGAAGGAGGGGGAGGAGAAGAGAAAAGGTGGCTGGCACCTGAGGATTGACACCTACAACTGTCCTCTGGCTTCCACATGTGTACACATACATGTATGTATGCGCGCGCACACACACACACATCATTAAATGGATTTTGGCTAAAAATTTCTAAAGTGACCCTAATTACAGAAGTATTTCTGTAATTTTATACTTCATGTTTATGTAAAGCAGTGTTCTTAGAACCGACCATTTTAAAATCAGAATATCCACCGACTCTGAGAAATGATGAAGATGCTTATGTCCTTCAGTATCAAATAATCCGCGCAGACCTAATGCTTTGTGAAAAACACACAAGTGCACTACCTATCTCATTAGCACACACATCTGTGCTCATCTTTAATAATGCTATGTACATAAATTATATGCATATCAAGAATGGTTAAAATGAATTTACTTATAATTTACTACCAATAAGTGTTTGATTTATAGACATATTTTATATATCTAGACACCTAGAATTCACAAAAACTTCCTGGGCAACAGGAGCTGCAAGTGGAAAGAGTTGAAGAAGCCCTCTTAAAAAAGGGCTGAAGAGATGGCTCAAGGGGTAGGGAACAGCACTTGTTAGCCAAGTGTTCAAATCCCCAGCCCCCACATAAAAATCTCATGTTGTTTCCTACCTGTAACCCCAGCACTGGGCTGGGGTGGAGAGAAGCAAGGATGACTGGGGCTTTGGCTGCTAGCTTAACTCCAGGTTCAATGTGAGACAAAGTGGAGAGTAACAGAGAGGAACATCTGAAGTCTTCCTCTGCCTTCTGTGCACATACACACACACACACACACACACACACACACACACACACACACACACACACACAGACACATACACACAAAATACTCAAAAACAAAATTAAAACACAAATATGCTCAACATGCCTTTGGAGTCCAAAAGTGTCACTGGAAAGTAGACTTGAATTAGCTTTAATGTAACAAGTTCCACAGAAACCATCAACAGGAAGAAGTAAACCAGTGTGCTAAGAGAGCAGCAAATGGAACTGTACAAGTGCTCAGCTGAAACCAGAAGAAGAGGCAGGTCTGGTGGCATAGGCCTGGGATCCCACAGCTGGTGACCCAGAGACAGGAGGATCAGGAATTCAAGAGTAGCTACAGAGTGAGCTCAAGCAGCAGAGGTCATGTCTCAAACAAACCAGAAAATGATTATCTCACAATGATCAAAAGAAAGCAGAAACCCCTATCTTAACAGCTGATAAACACGCAGAGGTCGGATCTCCAAGCACGCCCAGTAAGCCGTCTGCTGTAAGCAACTAGTCACAGAGAATCAAAGTGCATAAGGCTGTAAACAGACAGGCCTGCAGCAGCCTGAGCGGGGAGCCCCAACTCTTCCTTCAACAGACCTGTGAAGATGAGCACAGGTGCAATATCAGCATTTCAGAGTGGAGACAGGAGGATTGCTGTTAAGTTCAAGGCCAGCATGGGCTATGGAGTGAGGTCGTGTCTCTTTAAAAAAGAAAAATAAAAAAACTGAACAAGTGAAAAAGAAATATGTCCAGCAGGGAAATTAATAAGGACACTATTGGGCTCAACAGGGCTCATAATGGACAGCTAGAGATGGGCACTGGCCCAGGGTTGCAGGGCCTGGGGCCAGAGGCCAGGCTGCTAGAGGCACAGGGCTCCTTTTACAAGTGAGGAAAATGTTCCAGACTGACTGAGGGTGATGGCCACCGTGTGCTGGAAGCACACCAGAACCAGCATGCTAGCACATTAAGAAAGTGAGTTGGAACATCTGAAGAAAGCTGTCTCCAGAAGATTATCAATTTAACGTATACTTGGATAAATGAAAATAACTTGGACATCAAGCTGCTGAGTTCTAGACACTGTTGGTCATGAAAAGAAAGTCAAGTAAAGGAAGAAAATCTACATTTAAAATTTAAAAATTTTAAGAACTTCAGAGTGAGAAACTTTGGGCACATCACAGAGTTTTCCCCAGTGGCAAAATGTTGTTAGAGGATACACAAGTCAGAGCTCTACACACAATGTACTTACAGAGTCACCACATCTACGGAGCCCAGTCAGTCTCGGAGTTTCCCAGTGGGCAGGTGCTAATGACCATTGCAGGCTACTGGCCTCCGGGCTCCCACAGTCTCTCACTGGCAGCTGGCAGTTCACCCAAGAACACTGACTCTGGAGAGGAAGTTAGGGGGCAGGTCTCGGAGGTTCTGCCCTCCTCTGCCCAGGGTTTCGGCTGGTCGTCATCAGACATCCTAAGACACAGATCCTATCTTCAGCAGTGGGCTTTGCTCTGTAGACTGGATCCCTGGGAGCAGAGGGTCCAACTGGGCTATCACCTACTATCTGCTAAGAGCTCAGAAAACACCTGTGACATTGACAAATGAAATGTTTCATCTTCCTGCACTAGAGAGAGTAACATGCGGATTCAGATCTGACCCTCCGTGGCAGCCTGCCCCAGCCTTGAGAGCTGAGCCTGGCAGGATCAGCTTCCTCTCTAGACTGGAGGTAGCAGCCTTACTCTTGCAGGGGCTCGGGGTAACACTTCCTGGCCTGAGGGTGCACTGGAGATGGTGCCAGCTCCCCTCCCAGGCCTTCTAGGACAGAAAGAGGTATAAAGCAGGGTGGATGACAGAGGTTTGAGGGGTGGCCCAGGGCCTCACCCACCTCCACATGACAGGTGGGGTCCTGGGAAAGGCAGAGTACACCCAGAGTCCTACCACATGCCTCTCTCTCCCCACATGTCCAGCTCTGCTGGTCTCCTGGTCTCATCTACATTTAAAAGTTTACAGCAAAGCTTAGTCAGAACTGTAGAGAGGGCAAAGAGTTCGGATAGAAAGGCGTTTTCATATAAAACAGATGAAAGAGACGAATGGAAAGTAATCAAAACCTCATTAGGGCAAATATGCAACCTGCCTACAGTGTCACCAGAACTGATGGCAGGGAGCACTGTGTGGGCGAAGCTGGGCCTCCTATGGCTGCCACAGGGAGACGTGGGCCCAAGAAACCCTGACGACCCCACTCAGGACTCAGACCAGCACCCTCACTAAGGCCTCAAGGCTCTGGTCCCTCAACGCCAGCCACCCGGATAGGACAGGGAAGCAGGCAGCTTCCAGATGCTTCCACCCATTGGACAAGGTGGGTCCGGGCAGTCCCTCTCAGCTCAGGCCACCCCTATCCAGGGAGGAAGTTCCACCGGGGTAAGGAAGGCCACCCAGCCATGGCCAGCAATGAGATCAGTGGATTGTGCTTCTGTCTATACGCCAGGGGTACAGGTTAACTACTCAGGATCTTTCCATCAGTCTTGACTAGAGCTATCAGTTATTCCTGTTAAGTTTTTCTCTCCCAGAGCCTACTATGTGCTTGGCACAACAGTAGATTCTAGGAATATAGCAGCAGAGAGAGGCCAACCCCTGCCTCGGGCAAGACTCCCTTCTCCTGGGACACTCCAGTTCAAAGGCAAAGGGCTGTGGTGACAAAAGCCAGGCTGGAGGCCCACAAGGCCAAGAGCCACCGTCACCTCACGTTAGGGCATGTGCCCCAGGAGACCTCACACACAGCTCCAGAAGCGGGTCAAGAAGCCAATTCAAGAAGTCAAAATGTCCCTTTAAACACTTAAGAAAGAAAGCATGTAGAACAAGCATGAAATATTGATGACCCGTGTCAAAGCAGCACCAGGGTGTGCTAGGCAAAAGTGAGCTGGCCTGTCAGAGCTGATATTATCGGGAGAATCCTGGAGCGGGTGGACGTCGGAGGTTCAGAGGAGCAGCGGGGGCCTGCAGCAGGGACACAGCAAGTCTGAGTGCATCCCAGCTGTCCTTCTCCAGTGTAGAGCGGGAGTCAGATGCAAAGGCACTCAGCCCCTCTCTCCAGCATCAATGCACAGGAAGGGAAAGGAAGTGGGCCAGGATGCAGCTGCCTTAGCTCTGGAAGACACTCGTCCTAGATTCTCCAGGGCTGCTCTAGTTCCCAAGCCAGGCCTGTCTTGTTTGCAAGGCAGCTTGCTGAGGCAAGGGTTCCCTCGCCCACCCTTGCAAAAAAACAATCTGCTAAGTAGGGGAGATGACCTCTAAGCTTTTAAAACAAATCTTATAAAAACAAATTTGGGAGGGGAGGAGTTGCTTGGATGGCTTTTTCTAACTTTTGCCTCAAAACAGCATGACCTTGAAGGTGAGTAGCATCATGGGACGCCGTGTGGTGGGCCCGAGCGGGGTCTATGCCTCAGTTTTCTGTCAACTGTCCGGCTCCCACACCATGCAGGGCTCAGAGCCAGGGTATCATCCTGCCAAACTAGAAACCAGGAGGCTAGTAGCTGCTATCCCACCAGAAGCAGGAGCCAGAGAGCCCAACCTTGGCCAAGAACCACAGAGCCTGGTTCACACAGTCCTTCACTCCACACAAGTTCTCCTCAGTGCCCACCCAGACATCATTCTAAACTGCAAAACTGTCTTCACACCCCACTGTGGAAGAAGCCTTGCCCTCTACACAGACCCCAGAGCAACTGCTGGCTAGGCCACATGGCCCCAATGGCTGCTCTGGTCCAGGATCATTGGAGGATAAAGTGTAGAGGAGCAGAGATGACTGGTCCTGGGAATGAAGATGCCCATGGGTGCACAAGGAGAGTCAGAAGCTGCCACAGACACAGAGAAAGGTCACAGGTGGTACAGAAGCACTAAGAAGAAGGCCCATGGCGCTCACATGAGAGAAGTCAGGGGCATCTCCTGCTGCACGCTCTGGAGCCTGCTGACATGCAGAACCCTCCCCACCACAGGAGACAAAATTTACATCCTAATGAGGGTTGTATCTCTCCTCCATGGGGCAAACTTGAGAACCCAGCTCTGCCGACACCACCCCCCCC
>NW_022196912.1:122784869-122790592 GCF_008632895.1 Mastomys coucha | reverse complement strand
CCCCCCCCCCCCGTTCCCCTCTGCCACACTGATGGGGACTAAATTACAGCAGGTTTGCCTGTTCTGCCTCCAAGAGGGGGGTGTAAACCTAAGTCTCCCACAGCTCAAACCTCTGGCCCTGGAGAGAGGGGCACCCACAGCATCATGAAGGTCAGACTAAGGACACCTGAGTTCCAGACAACAGCCCTCCCAGAGCAGATGCTAGAAGGAAGTGGTCACAAAGTGTGGCCCCAGCAGCAGCCGGCCAGGCTGGTGTGGCTGGCTCAGATGGAGTCCATCCCACAGATACAGGAAGCAAAGCCAGGCACTTTGCCATGATGAGAGGGACTCAGTCAGCAAGCCATGGCATAGAGATAAGCCAAGAAAAGGAGGAAGAGAGCCAAGCAGTCCATTTCCCATAATGACTGTGCAGGGCTAGACGAAGTCAGAATCCCAACGTCTGACATTTTGTTGAGTTTAAGGATTCAGAAAGCCTACTGGCTAGCATGGAGCTTCCACATTTTATGTCCGCTGTTCCTCAGACCCTGTGCCTGAAGCTCTCAGGTGAGGCTGCTCACCCGCAGTGCTCAGGCAGTGATGGGCTTGGGACCCCAATCCTGACAGCAGAAGCTTGCTCCTTGACTGCAAAAAGTTGGCTTACCTGACTCAGAATTTGAGTTATTAGACTTGAGCTTGAGGCCCTAAATCTCTCGTGTGGGAAAGCTCTGAGAACAAAGATGCCATGCTGAGGGCTACATGACAGAGCAAACCTTAATTGTAAAATGACCCAAACACTGCTAGCTAGAGAACCATCTGGAAAAAAAAAATCCTCTGAGTAAGTAGAGTCTGTGGGAATGCATGGAGCGGGGCCAAGCTCAGGGCCTGCTTTGTTAGAGGCTCACACAGATCAGGCTCAACAACACTCAAGAGTCAGGTCTCTCTAGACCCCGGGTAAACCACACTAGTATATATTTGCGCCTCTGAAGACTGTGTATGTAGTCTCAACTCTGTCACTATAGTACAAAAGTAGCCACATAGGGGACATAAATGAATGATTATAGCTGTGTTCAAATAAAACTTTATTTACAAAATAATAGGTGAGCTAAAGAAGTCCTTTTTTCTGATTCCTTCTGCATCGGAGCCTACCAGATGCTGCTCTGGGCACAAGGACTAAGGCAGGAACAAGTGAACAAAACACACTAAGCCAAAGGGACATCACTCAGACTTGACCTCAAGCAAAACCCTTATAAGCAAGCTCCATTAAAACAGCGACAGCAGCAGCAGCAATCACAACACAGATTCAAGAAAAGTAAGAGAAAACTGACTCTGTGTTTAAAGGGGACCTGGAGGCACCGGGGACAGGGGGCAGCAAACATGCAAACATCACCCTGGCCCTCTGGCCAGCTAACTGGCCCCTCCCCTGAACTGCCCGTCATAAGAAGACACATTGCTATCCCGTAAGCACTCCTTTCCTGGGCAGTGACACAAGGGATCTCAGCTTCACTGTGAGCCAAGGCCTGTGTCCCTCCACTTCCACCTGTAGTGCCCATTGCAGCCCCGCCATGACAGTCAAAAAAGGACCACACTGCTGGCCATGTGAGTCTGAAGCCAGCCTGGTCTACTGCAGGCTTCAGCACCAAGGACAGAGCCTCCGCAGGTGGGGTGATCCGCAGTGCTGTCAAAACAGGCAAGTGTATTGTCCCCAGAGCCCAGCCGATGCAAATAGAACCAGTGTGCCCCACTCTGTGTGACCCTGTGTGGGAGGACTGTTGGTAAAGAGGAAGTGAAAACAAACAGTGCACAGATCCCTTCACCCACGTTATTAGCTTGGGAGAGACTCGCAAACGTGCCGATAGCAGCAACAGCAACATCTGCTTCTAATTGCTTCTCCCCAGAACTCGTCAGCTGGCGTCTGCCCCGGGAGGAAAGCTGGTATTTTCAACAAACTCTTAAATCAGATGGCATCCATAGTGGGTAATTTTTTACGTGTTTAAACTTTGAGGCTAAAAACCCAGAGTGTACCTTTACAGAAAAGCTGGGCCATACGGTGGTCCCACGCCAAGGGTCTGCTTACAGGTTTCTTTTTTGTGTTTTCAAGACAGGGTTTCTCTGTGTAGCCCTAGCTGTCCTAGTACTCATTCTGAAGACCAGGCTCGTCTTGAATTCAGAGGTCTACCTGCCTCTGCTTCCTGAGTGCTGGGATTAAAGGCATGTGCCAATACACCCGGCTACAAGTTTTTGATTTACATACCATGATCAAATGTTTCCTTCTATTTATTTGTGTCCTAAACAGAAAATGTTCCAGTGCTTTCAAAAATCCCACTGTGTCCATTGGTTTATTTGTAATATTCCTCTTTCCCAAGTATTTTTGCAAAAAAGTTTCTTTTGCAAAAGCAAAGTGGTGTTTTGAAAGTGTATGGATCTATGCTGCCACTTACAAAGTGTCTCAAGACAGAGACCCATCAAGTACCCTGAAGCACCCTCTCTGTAGGCTCTGTTCAGAAGCCCGAGATCCTTCCACAGGCTGCACCCTCTCTGTAGGCTCTGCTCATGATCCTTCCACAGGCTGCACCCTCTCTGTAGGCTCTACTCATGATCCTTCCATAGACTGCGCCACCTTCCTGGAATGCTAGCCTGGTGCACAGTGTGGAAATGGATATAGAATCTGGCCTTTGGAAACTCTGATGCGTGTCCACAGTGTCCCCGAGTGACAAGGATGCCTTTGGGTGTGTCTCCCTAGTGCTGCAGACCTGACAGCACTGGTCCCTTCATGATGAAACACAAGAGGCCACTTCCTGCCACCCTGTACCTCTCTTCCTTCCCTATCGGTTTCCCCGCCAGTGGAGCAGGGTACAAGAATGTCTCAGCCTGTGCCTCTGAAAGGAGCCTGGGGACAGCACCTTCTCCAGGTCGCCCTGTCATAACAAGCCAAAAGCACTGTGCCACTCTCCACGTGCACGCGTGTCCACACTGAATGTCCTCTGCACCGGAGTGTCTGTCTTCTGGAGAATTGCAGGCAGAATCATATTCCACATACAGCAGGTACTCAACAAATCTTCCTGCTGATACCCCGCATAGACTTGGACCTGGGATGTTTTAATGTGTCACAACTCAAAATTACTATCTAAAACCTCTAAAAATGATGCTTAGCCCTCATTAAATATGAAGCCCAAACTGTTCTGCCTCAAATACACAGGTATTAACTTGTCCCTACTGATGAAGGAATGTTCCCTCATAGAAAGGCTGGCCTAGTATGCACTGAGTGTACATGGCTCAGTCAAGGTGCTTGCCCTAGCCGCATAACTCCCTTAACTCATCTCCAGAACCTGTGTCAAAGGTCAGGGGGAGTGCCATGAGATCACACACTCACTACTGGGGAGGCAGGGACAGGCAGATCCCTGCAGTGCTCCGGCTAACCAGTCTCTCTCATCAGCAAGGCCCAGGTCCCAGTGAGACTATGTCTCACAACACAAGATGATAGCTCCTGAAAACCCAAGGTTGATCTCTGTGCTATACGCATGCACGCGCACATACCCCACACATGTGAAAGGACAGCCTGAGAAAAAAAAAGGGTGTTACCTTGCCAGTCCTCATGTCCCAAGCTTTGATTTCAGAGCTGAAGCCGCCACATAAAAACACGTTGTGGTCTTTCGGATAAAATTTCAAGGTGGTGACCCTGAAGTCACTCTGACCACTAAACACTTGGGTTCCTGAAACACAGACAGACAAGAAAAAGTGAGAAAATATTCATATCACAAGCATTTTAAAGAGGAAGTGTTCACGTAGCTCACCAAGGCCCTCTGTGGCCCAGTATAGACCCCCTAGAAACACAGGAGGGTGGCAGCTCGCTTCCACTTCCTGTCAAACCCACCAAGACCCAGGGCTAGATCCTAGAACTCTACCTTTCCCACATTCTGTGAGAATTGTTTGTATTATGTCATTTAAATCATACACTAACTAACCCTAATATGGCTGAGAACAGGCTCAGGGAGGTTCGGAGAGTCTCTGGGGCTGTGTAGGTAACACAGGAGATTGTTTAGCCAGGAGTCTAAAATCTAAAACCAGAGTTGGTTGGCATTTATTATCAGTCTTCCAATCCTTATAAAATTGAAGACGGGTTTGTTACAGAATGCAGCAGGTGGGGGTGACCTGACATGCTGGGCCACAAATGGCAGTGACCCGCACAGCAGCCCACCCACAGAATGGACATCAGGTGTGGCTCACTGGGGTCTCACTAGCTCTACAGGACTTGAAACAGCCCTGGCCATTTTTCATATTATCACAGACAGTTGTCAAGTCCCTATGGTAACTATCTGGCATACACAGACACATATGGAGTGGAGAAGAGCTGCCACTCTGGTTTCCTAGAGGCGAGCAAAAGGAGCTTCAGAAGTGTCCATCATTCAAGGACGGCCGAAGCCAGCGCTCCCCCCACTGCCCACTACGAATGTGTATCCTACAGCACTGGTGGGACTCTCATCTGTCACACTTCATTTGCCCAAACCCACATCAGGAAATGAGACTAGCTCTGAGAGGCACCGCACGGGGAAGCACCTGGGTTTCTCCTGACATGTCACTAGGGGCCAGGTTCACACACCAGGGACAGCATCTGCTACCTGCCAAAAACATGGAGGCGGCTTCCCTCATGAGGATTTCCTCAGCCAGAAGGGAAATCTCGGCTGCCTATGGCTACCAGGCCTCCTCTACTGAACCAGAGCAGTGGCAGAGCAGAACACAGAAGCTGCCAGCCAAGGGGCTGGGGCGATGACTATCCGGAAGATGTTTGCCATACAAGCATGAGGACCTGAGGTTGATCTCAAAGCCCACATTAAAAAAAAAAAATGGGTTTGGCGGTACATGCCTGCAACCTCAATACCAATGGGGGAGAGAGGTGGAGATGGCAGATCTCTAAGGTTTGCCTGCCAGACAGCTTCACCGAATCCCAGTGAGGGAGCCCCTGTCCCCATGAGCTTGACCACCAGCCTCCATGTACCTGTAGATAAGCAGGCGCCTGCAAACGCTTAGCTGGTGTCAAAGACAGTGATGAAATGTCAGGACAGTGCGCTTGCTGCGACTGAGCCCCCGAAGGTTGTGTTTGCTCATTCTGGGCAGGAAGCACCCCCTGATGACTTCCTCTGTCTGCTGACCCCAAACACAGAGTGAGAACTCGGCCAGCTCCAGCTTGTCCGGTAAGGAAATGAAACTCATCAATCACAGCTTATGAGAGTCACAGAGGGACAGATGCAATGGCCAGAGCCACTGTTGTCAAGCCTACCCATCCCCATCCAGGACCTGGGCAGGTATCAGTGTCATGCAGTGGTTTGTAGATGTGTGACAAAATGCCCTGGTATGCCAATATGGCAACGACATGGGTTTTAAAGACTTCTTTGTGTGTGTGTGTGTGTATTTCTGTGTGTGCTTGTTTGAGTGCATACCATGTGTGTGCAGGAACCAGCAGAGACCAGGAGAGGGAGCTGAGTTCCCCGTAGCTCTGTAGTTAGAGGCCTGACATGAGTGCTGGTCCTCTGAAAGAACAGTGTGTACTTTTAACCACTGGGCAAACTCTCCAGTCCCACTGTCAGCATATTTAAAAAAAACAAAAACAGGATATCTTACAGAGTGAGGCAAAATAAAACAACCAACTTTAAATATATTAATATGACATGTATTAAGAGCATCAGGCAACTTTTACAAACATCTTGTAATTGATATCAGGGAATGTGTGTGTCCACAGAGGTCAGTGG
>NW_022196912.1:122773366-122783986 GCF_008632895.1 Mastomys coucha | reverse complement strand
ACAGAGGTCAGTGGATAACCTGTGGGTGTTGGGTCTGTCCTGTGTGTGTCCACAGAGGTCAGTGGATAGCCTGTGGGTGTTAGGTCTGTCCTACAGCTACATAGGTCCCTGCTCATCAGGCTTGGCAACAGATGCCTTTGCCCGCTGAGTTGTACTGCCAGCCCAAAGGCATAGCAACTTCCTTGAAAACATAAAAGTGCAACAGAACCAAATATGGTTTCTCTTATCTAAATGCAGATACCATCCTGCGACCCAGGGCTTGAAAGCCATCCAACTGTAGTTTCTGTTTACCTAAAGAACACAAACAGGCTGGCAGAGATTCCTCCCAGGGATGCAGGATGCTGTCCACTGTCCAACGACACAAAGGACTTAGAAGCCATTTTCTCTAGCAAACAGGAGCCCCTGGCCATAAGGTGGTATTGCTATGTTCCTGTGTCTCAACAACTCAGCTCAGAGTCAAATGAAATGCTCATTTAAAGGTTTTAAACCAGGTCAGAAGAGCACTGGTGCACCGGTCAGTTAACCCAGGTCAGAAGAGCACTGGTCCACAGGTCGGCCTGCAGACAATTGCTAGCTGCTTTGGTTTTATTGAGTTCTTTTCTTTTGGTGCTAGGCTCAGAACTCGGGGCCACGAATGTGCTAATGAGCATGCTACCACTGAGCTAAACTTCCCACTCTCAAAGTAAAGTCTCCAATGGATGACACTTAAATCATTTTTAGCAACACCAAAATAAATAAATAAGTAAGTAAGTAAATAAATAAATAAATAAATCCACTTTCAGGTACCAGGGGGCACAGCTCTGTAGTAAAGCTGTGCTTACTACACTCAAGGTGCTTGGCTCAAATGCCAGCACAGGGAAAAAGAAAGAAAAAAGAAAGAAAAAGAGACTGTTTCGAGACATCCTCTCTAGAGTGAAAAATAGTAATTATTAACTTTAAATTGGGGGGAGGGTCAGGGAGATGTCTCAGTATGTAAAGTATAAAGTGTTTGCCGTGTAAGCACTAGAATTTGAATGTGGATCTCCAACACCCACATAAAAAGTTCAAAATGATGGCACATTCATGTAAACCTGGTGCGGGGACGAGGGGGAGACAGAAATGTGGGGGTTCCCTTGGGGTTCACCGGCCAGCCATGCTAGCCGAGTCACTTAGCCTCAGGCTGATACAAAACAAGTGCTTAAGAGGAGGGCTCAACCTTTGTCATTCACGGCTCCTTTTCATGTAAAATATCTTCATGCAACCTCAGGTATGTAGGTTTTATACAGTAGGTACAAAGACCAAATATTTGCTCATAGTAACCCTTAAAAATAATTTTAAAACAATTCTCTGGTATACATATAATTTTACTCTTTACTAAAGATGAGAGCAAATTTGCATTCTAATGAGATGGGTTACTTGTTTATTTTTACATGAAGAATTAAATGTTCCAGGACTCAGGAAGCAGAGACAGGACAGCTTGGACCACACAGTAAGTTTCAGACCAGCCTAGGCAACAGAGTGAGACCCTAACTCAAGAAATAAACAACAAATATATTTGATACAACAGGATATACTACTATACTTTCAAAGTTTTTCAAAATTAAAGGATGTTCAGATATGCCAAAAATGGCACTTCACATGAATCCATTTAAAAAATGGCAGAAGTGTATCTAGAGCTATTCTAGAAACTGATGGAAACTCTGTCCCAGGCCAAACTGCATTCAATTTTTTTTTTTTGATGAATCGGAATTTAAGAGTAATTTTAAAGTCAAACACTCTAACACAATACAACCTAAGGATTCCTAATGTGATATCAACATGCTGAGGGATATAAAATACTAAAAGTCCTTAGCTCCCAGAATGGAGCTGTTACTTTTCTTCAAGAGCACAAAACTTTTTGCACATAGGTTTAGCACTGTGCTTCCTCGACACACAGCCTTGTGCCCAAGCTGGGGCACGTGGGTGGGTCTCATCGGCATTACCACAGTCTAATGGCAGGTGTAGTGCACAAGGCTGGTGATGTGTGCCCAGCCTGGGGCTGCAGGGAAGCCATGAAATGCAGCATGGCTGAGTGCTGCAAGAAACATCTTGGATCCATTACACGTTTGAGCTTGAATTAATTTTTGGTCACTGCACACTCAGAAACCCTTAACAGCTGTTGAATGTTTCTCAACCCCACACTTAGTTACATGACCCTGTTGAGCTGTGATCACAGATTCAGAAGCTGGGCTACAGAGAAAGGAAGACAGCGTTCTAAACCTGCAGCTCTATTTTTGTTTTGTGTTATGCTGTTGCTCAGGGATCCCAGCAGACTGTAGGTGCCTTGTTAGATCATCATGCCCTCAGACAAACACTGCACAGTGAGCTAACCTAACTGTGATGTGCTTTTTCTCCAGTTTACTCTTATGTTTTCACAACACAAGCTTTTCTCCTCGCCTCTCTTTGTGAGTATATGTTTGCACATGCCAAGTACGGAGGAGGCCAAAGGTCAATGCTCAATGTCTTCCTCGACTTACTTTTTGAGAACCTGGAGCTCATGAGTTAGGGTAGAATGGCTGGCCAGCAAGTCCAGGCACTTGTCTGCCTCTGCCTCTGCCTCTGCCTCTGCCTCCTCAGGGCTGGGTTTAAAGCAGGAGCTGCCTCACCTGGCTTTTACATGACTGCAGGGATCCCAAGTCAGCTCTTCATGCTGGAGAGGCAGGCGCTCCACCTATCTCCCCAGAGCCTCTTCCATACCCGTAGGCTACAGTCAGGGACCAGACACCCAGCTGACAGACAGGTAGCAAATGACCTACTGAATAGAATGGGGACAGAGTCTCTTCCCCTCTGTACCCCCAGATCTGGAACTTACTGCCCATCCTCAAACCCCTGAGGGGAGCAGGTGCTTCCTGGGCCCTTGGAGCACAGTGCAGAACCAGCCATGTTCCTCCTTTAGAAATGGCAACAAGATGCTTGTTAAAAGGTGGAGAAGGGGTGGGGGGAGGCTGAGCTGCTGGAAGGTGATGATTGAAGTTTTCCTGCTAAAAAAAAAAAAAAAAAGAAAAGAAAAGAAAAACATATTTCCCTCAACTCCTAAATATGCTGAAAGTCTGTCTTTGAAAGGCTAAAATTTTCCACTTAGAAAGAGGCTGTCGAGTGCATTTCCTACTTCTAAGAGCTGGGACTTTGCTATCTTCTTTGTTAAAGGGGCCCAAAGCAAAAAGATTCCTAATAAGCTAACAGGTACCAAAGGGGAAACACTAGAGAGAAGCATTCTGCTCAAGGCTTCATTCAGTGCAGAAGTCAGCATCAGGGCACCACCACCACCTGGCTGGACGCTGGAGACAGGGGACAGACAAGCTGAGAGCCGACAGACCCATATCCTGGGCAGGCTCTTCGTTGGCCCTTCACTGCCCCTTCACTGCTGTCTCGTGCAGTCAGGAGGACTGAATGTTAAGTGTCATGTAAAGCGCTCTGGAGGAAGCAACCAAAGGGAGCCATTATTGTTTGAAAAATTAAACCCTAACTTATTGAATTCATCTGTGGTTAAATTAAAAGCTAAAGCCAAGGGATGCTGGGTTCTAACAGTGGGAACCCTAAGAGACTAATGACTGCTGGGCTTTCACGTGAGGCCTGGAGAGTACAGCAGGTCTGGGCTCTCGTCTGCCTCTGCTGAGGAGACTCGCGCAGAAAGGCTGGGAGGTTAGTCAGTACGGAGAAGCTTGACTAAGAACACTGGAATCTGTGGCACTCTCTCCCCTCTCCCAAATGGTGGCCTGTGCATAAATTCTGTTCCTGCGCGGGGCTTCTTCAGCGCTTGAACTAGTTATAACAGACCTTTTACCTAGGGACTATCTTGCTCGTCTGCTTGTTATAGGAAATTCTGTTTATTCACTGCAGGCTTATAGGAAATTGAGCTTTAAAATATGTAATCCATTGGCACTTGGCTGTATTGATCTGGTTATAATGAGCTCAACCAGTATAAAAACTGTTTGAATCTTCTTGGAGTTAAGAAAAATTACTTCTTTTCCCTTTTGGATCAATAATGATACAAATAGAAAATATGTTTCTGGGCTGGGGAGGGGGGTGTCAGCACCGAATACTTGCTTATGAATCTGAGGCTCCAAGTTCAAGCCACAGCCCTAGAATAAACTGTCTTTTAGAGCAAAGCCATGGCTCAAGGATTCCACAGAAAACATGAGTGCTCACTCCCCAGACATTACCACTTCCATAGCTTCTCCATCCAGTACCACTGAGGGGCTGGGTGACCCTGAGCAGGCAACTGCTTGGAGCTGGGCCTCTTCCTTTCTTAGAGAGAGGGAGAAGTGGAGCTTCCCGGAGGCAGCCACTCCTGTAGGTCGGGGTTACACCATCTGCCAGCCTAATGCTGCACTGGGGGTGCTATGGTCAGGCAGGCTCCAGGACCCCGAAGGCCCTCTGTTTTCACTCAGCAAGTCTGGCTCCAGACCATTCCTGGCTCATCAATGGCATTTCAGATTAAATGAAGCCCAAGTACTGGTCCCTTCAAAAGAGAAGGGACAACCATGCCCCCTGCAGGGAGCTCACCTCGGCTTAGTTACTCTGAGGTCACAAGTGGGAAGAGGAACCATCACGTACAATAAGCTTGACCCTCAGGTCTGTCTGGATCCTGCGTTTGTCACTTGGCAATGCTGGGTAATGGCAGGAACTAATCTGCGTCTCAGAGCTGAGGAAAGGCAGTCTGGTGAGGGAGAGGACATCTGGCCCTACAGCCAGCCACACAGACACTGACTGGCTTGTCTGACCCCAAAGTCCCTCTGTCTGCCTCCCACCTCCAGACCCGCCAGCCACTCGTGACCTTCCCTCCTCCATGGCTCTTTGTTCCTAGCCACAGACTCACGAACATGTAGGAAAAATGTTGACAGGGAAAAGCTTGTGTTGTTGGTCCGTGGTAATTGAGCCTATGTTCCCAGGCAGCAGGCATATGACTCATTTCGCTAAAATCAATATGGTTACACCATCCTCTGGGAAGTACTCAGCCAGCTGTAAATTTAACCATCCTGACTCAAAGTTAACGAGAAAAGAAGCTTGCTAACTTTCAAATCACCCTCTGTGAATCAGGAGCAGGGGCCATGTTGGCAAGTGGGCAGAGGCCAGGCAGGATGTGGGAGGAGGGCCAGGTGGGCCCTGTCTGCATGCCCACTGGCACGGCTGTGGCTCAGCAGCAGTGCAGCTCAGAGCCTGACACCCTTACTGCAAAGTCATGCTCAAAACTGCCCTTCAGGGCTGGGTGTGAGAGTAAACACAGCAAAAGCAGGAGCAAGCCCTGGACCAGACAGACGGCAGAGCCACAAGGACGATGGCTGCAGGAGCTGGCAGCTGCCATCCTTTTCCTTCCAAGCCCAGCCACTTTCAATTATCTATCTGGACAAAACTGCATTTCTTAAAATTAGGAGGTGGAGAGTTAGCTTGCAAACCAGCTGTGTTTGGCTGTAAGCAGCTTTGTTGAAACACATAAGCCACCAGGCTAACATCAAACATGACCTGACCGAGTTCAGATCTGGGGCCAGTCAGCAAAGGGGGCCTAACCTAAGAAGGACCAGTTGTTCACTGATGGATGCTGCCCACACAGAGGAGAAACACGGCTACTGTAAGCCCATTTCAATCAATAAACTCATGCCAGGGCCTTCTTCATAAGTGTCCTAGCTAAGGATAAGAACTGATTTATGAAGATGAAGAAGCCCTCCCTAGGCAGGAGCCAGTGAAAGCATGCTTACTTTCCTGATGACAGACACATGCACAAAGGGGTTAAAGGAATGGTTGTGACATGGCTAACAAAGGTGGGGGTGGGCAAGCTAGTCACTGAGCAAAGGTGTACCTGAAGGACAGTGGCCAGGGACCATCATCAATTCAAACCCTGCCAGACATGCCAGCAGTATCGCTGGGCCTACAATGGCAAATAGACAAAAATGCCAGTCTGAAAGCAAGCCTATCCCTTGGGGCTGCAGCAGCCAGCGCAGTTTCCTTTCTGGCTTTCAGGGGCACTAAATGTCCTCAAGTGTGCTGGGGAAACCTACTGAGTGTGCCGCAGAGCCTGAAGACCCACAGAGGCCATGGTTGTGGCCCAGCACTTGCTTCAAGCACCAGTGGGAGCTAGTGGCACTTCAGAGGCTTAGCCTGACGCATGGTCTCCCCTCCAAAGCCTCTTCGCTCCGGCCTTCATTTGGACACTTTTCACTCTTCCTATGCCAAGAGCTCTGAAGCTGTCAGGGCTAACCCTGTCCCTGTTGGAGCATAGCTGTCCATAGCTCAAGAAGCATCCTTCAGCTGGCCACTTAACCAGAGGGTCAGTCAAGATCCTGCAGGCACTCCATCCTCCCAGGGCCTGTTTTCTATAGATGCTGAGCTACCACCTGCAGACAACCAAGCACCCTGCTAAGATAGTTTGTCCAGGGCAGGGAGGGGTGTGGGGGGGCACACTATCTAGTCCATGTGTTGACAAGAATACCTTAGACAGCCCCATAAGCCCATAAGCCCAAGCTACATCCAGCTGTCGCCAACAGTTGGTTGACCTCAAGAAAGTCATCAAACACTCAAAGCTTCAATTGCTGGAAAAAAAAAATGGAGATAAGGATAATGTCCTCCCAAGCCGGTGGGGGGACTAAGCATGTCACCTAAGCAAATGGCCTAACCCATTTATCTGTATCAGCTCAATATGGGCCTAGTGGCAAATGGGACACCGGGGTTACGACAAAGACTTGGCCAGCAGACCACTGTCTTTGTGGTCAAGATGGGACTGCAAACACTTCTCAGGAGGGAGTAGCCTTTAGTGTGCAGTGCCGTCTGGCCAATCCTCTCCAGCCACTGTGATCCAACAGAAGGCACGGGGACATGATCACAAGGGAGCCAGTCAGAACAATGAGCATCCCAGAGAGAGGGGCGCATGGCCCTAGCCAAGACTTTCCAGAGTTCTTCAGAGGGCTAGACTGTAGGGTCTACATGCCTACCTCAGACCCCCAACAGAGCAGGCACATGCCACCCCACTGCCAAGAGGAGCTGCTACCTGCAGGAGGAGCCTTCAGAGCTGAGCAAGCTCCAGAGAGACTCTAAGGAGATGACTAGCTGCTCGGTATGCAGGACAGGTCACGCACAAAGCCAGTGACACTCAGGGCCTGGGTGGTGTCTGCCAGTGTTCCCTGAGGCCGCTTGTGCCTAATGTAGCAGAGACGTTCGTTAGGGAGATTGCAGACGGAAACAGGAGCGCCAAAAATAATTAATCTGTGAGCAGATTTGATTAAGTGTTGATTCATGGCTGTTCCGTAAGCCAACAGCCCGTCAGAACTATAAATTAACGAGATAACATGGTGCTGGCCCTCCATATTTCAGGCCGGGTATTGACATTTTAGAATCCACAGATTTTTAACTGTATTGATTGAGGACACCAGGATAAATGGCCTTGGCACCAAATTCCCATTAATGACAATGGGCACCGAGTGACTAATTCCCAAAGCATGCAGAGAGAACGCCCTGCGCTGCCTTCTCCTGGCAGGGCGCTCTAATTAGATTGAAATGAAAAAGCCAAATGACCATGGGCGGGAGAGGCAGAGGAAGGAGATGGAAGAAAGAACAAGACTGGTCAGAGCCAGACAAAGGCCATGGGTTGCACACGCGCTAAGAGTGCTCCTAGCAAAACACGGCCAGAGACGGAGGTGCAGACATATGGGTGCCCACCCTGGCAGCCCTTGGGAGCTTCATTATTCAGGATAGGAGGACCCAGTAGGGGTCAGCCTCAGCTGTACAATTATACAGATGTGAGCCAGCTCTGTTCACACAATGGACAAAGAGACCACCAAGATGGCCACACCCTCGAGGACACACACTTGCCAGGATACAGACAGAAACTGGTGGCTATTCTCACAGGAGAGGCCTCATCTAGGGGCCAGAGGTCTTCCTTGAGGCTGAGCTAGCTCCGAACAACCCATCAACTTTGTCCTCTCTGAGGACAAAAGACATCCAGCATACCCCAGCACAGGTCTTACACACAGTAGGTATACAATAAATAACAAAGTAATGTAATGAAAAGAACTCTTCAATACATGAGTCCCCAAATAGACACTGTTTCCAGCAGAGGAGGATGACGTGCCTTTGACCACTCCCTACTAGATGGCAGCTCTCAGCAGTGGGGCCATGCCTCTCTCTAGCTACCCTACTCACAAGAGCCCCTTAGAGCCCTGTCAGCATGCTGCCCTCCATGGTCCACCACACCTGAAGGGACAGCACCTCGTCTCCCCTCTGCTGAGCCACATGTCTCATGATACCAGCTGCAGTTCCAGGTCCTCCTAGCTGTAACACAAACAGGACCATGATCCACCGCAGCCCCAGACTTGTCATCTACCTGCCGACTGCCGTGGCTCTCAAACTTGTCAGGCATCGGACCCTGTTCTCACCTAGAAAATGGCACCCACTGCTGCTGACAGCCCTGATGACAATTCCAAAGGCCATGTGAAAAGCTCAGAATGCTTGCTCTGAGCTCGGCAGTGTAGGTTAGACCCCATGTCCCTTGCTGTCTCCCTTGCTGTCAGTGAATGGGCCAACCCAGGATTGCTGCATAGAACCTGCCTGGGAAAGCTGCCCTAGCTGGTGTCTCTCCCCTTCCCTACCTGATGGAGGGTTCCTGACGATCTGCCCACATGACCTCCCCTTGCTTGGGTGATGTCAGGGTTACACTGGGATGAGCCCCTCTGAAGACTTAGTTCCCTGTGAGACTCAGTTCCCCCTCATGGGCTGACAGGGATTCTAAACTGACGGCAATAAAAGGACACTGTGATATTTCGGTCCCAATTACACTGCAGAAGTTGATTAAAAAGCTGCCACTTTATCTGGCCGTACAGCTTGGTGCTGAGACAACCTTGGCTCTGTCCTTTGCTGACTGGCAGAGGACTGGTTCCAATGCTTTGTAGACAGTTGTGGTGCCACTGTAAATGATCTGCATGCCCACTGGAGGAATGAGCCTGTCCTGAGGCCTCTGCCACACCATCACCATGGACAGTTTGCAGTCAGGGCCCTCTGGAGAGGCTTTCTCAGTGAGGGGGCTGCCAGCTGACCTGGGACAGTTAAGGCATCAGGACATACCTGTTTCGAGGTCTGTTAGGTGCAGGGCAAAGTCGAAGCCACCACTGAGGATGCGCCGGCCACAGGGAGACCACCGCGCAGCCCTCACCGCCTCACTGTGCACAGAGTAGGTCTGCAGGCAGTGCCCGGAGTCCACAGCATTCCACACCTGCAAGGGAAACAAAGACAGGCAGCACCAGACATGGTGAGGTGATGAAGGCCTACAGGAAAGGCTCCCCCGGGGAGTTGGGTTCCCACTATTTCACATCAAAAGAGCAGCTAGAGTCTCTCCTCCTCAGCAATGCACAGGTTTCCTTTCTCCAGGGCTAAGGAAACAGGCGTTTCCTGTCTCTCTCCATTCAGCCTTCACACGTCCTCCTACCTGCTGACCACAGACACGTTGTCACAGTCCTGCCCCTGTCTCCTACAATCTGCTACCTGCCCTGGAATGAAGAGAGCACAGAGCCAGGCCATAGTCAAGAGAGAGGGGCCAGTCCCAGAGCTCAAGGAGCCTCTTCTTAGGAGAGGGGTACCTCCCCTCCCCTTCATCCCAGCTCCCCACGGGGAATGAGGCTCCTGGGAGGATGTCACATTTGACAGTGCACATTTGACTCCTACAAGTGGCTTACAAGCCCAGACACAGAGCTACAGTGCCACAGCTGCCAGGCCTAGTCCATGCAGATGCTTGGCTCTGGTCCTGCTCAACGCTGCAGGGTGGAGAGGACACACTGTAAGCACCTCTCCTTGACACTGAGTCTTGCTGGTCATGTGACAGACCCAGTGGTGCCTCAGTCTCCCCTTCCGTGAATTGGAAACAAAAGTACCACCCCAGATAGGAGTAAGGCTGGAGGCGGGGGCAGCAGAAGGGCTTGCAGGGACTGTGGTTCTGAAACAACAAGATTCCCTGGCACTGGCACTAGCTAGCCATGTTTCCTTAGTAAGAGAAAAGCCCAAGCAGCACACCCTGAGCTTCCACAAACCTGCTCCCAGAGCACCTCCCACCGAAGGTGAGCTAACTTTCTGCCAAGTCCTGAAGGCAGCCAGAGCTCTGAGAGGTTTCCTGTGAATATGTAAACGTCTAATTAAGCAAACAAAAGGTCATGAGAAGCCTTCACAGAATGCAGGGTCAGGAGCTAGGTCTCAAACTAAAAAGAATGAAAACCAAGAAGCAGCAGTGGTTCTGTTTAAGAACACAGAGGAAACAGGAGGAGCAGCCAGAAGACTGGCAGAGGAGGTGGAGGGAAGGCTCATGCACACAGCGCAGAGCATGGCTGCTGCTTCAGGACCATGGACAAGAACAACGTTACTAGAAAAATTAACTGAGCAAGGGTAAGTCTGCAGGGTTCACATGGTTAGTCAGTAAGACTGATTGGCTGTCCTAGAACTAGCTCTGTAGACTAGGCTGGCCCTGAAACCACAGAGATCCTCCTGCCTCTGCCTCCTGGGTGCCGGGATTAAAGGCGTGTGCCACAAATGCCCTGCCACCATGTTGTTCTTGGTTTTGGTTTTGTTGTTTTTAAGCACACATAAGAAACGTTGTGTTGTTTATCCATGCATCTGTAGTAAGACCTC
>NW_022196912.1:122758195-122773339 GCF_008632895.1 Mastomys coucha | reverse complement strand
CCCGCAAAAAAAAGAAGGGCTTAGTTAGGATGGTCATCACCTCTCTGGATGGCGAGGAACTATGAATATTGCTCAGTATTTCCTCTGAGAGAGTGAGTGGCAGGTGGGGGCAGCAGATGGGGAGGGAAAAGGCGATTCTAAAGCAACACTATCCAAATGGTTTCCCCTGTAAAGCTCTTACACATACTCATTCAGCAAGCATCTGACTGCTTGCTAGCTAGCCAGGCATTGCTCTCAGGAAACAGCCAGAATCAAAAATCTTGTCTTCCGAGAACTGGGAGTCAGAAAGACAGGTCCTACACAAACTAGCAGAACAGAGTGTCCCAGGTACTAAAGCTGATGTTTCAAGGTCACCAAGGAAGAGGACTATAGGGTCAAGAGAAAGATCCACAGGGTGCCCATGTTAGGTCCTGCCTGAGTATGCAGGAGCATAAAGGCCAGGCTGGCCAGAGAGGAAGGCAGGATGTGGCCAGACGGGATGTGGCCAGAGAGCACTCTATGGGCAGTAGAAAGTCCAAGTTCTCCTGAGGAAGTGTCCAAGGTCGTGTAGCTCCAGTCTACAGGACCCCTTTAACTGCCCCACAGCAAGATGACAGAGGGAGACAGAGTAGGTACTTCTGTGGGAACTCAAGCCAGAGGCAGAAGTATCAGGAAGGAAGAGGTCTATATGGGAGTCAGACGCAACAGGAACCTCTTGGAGTAAAGCCAGTAAAGAGAACAGAGAGACCAGGATTGCCTTAGGTCCCGGGAGAGAGCATCAAGGGGAATGGCCAGCTCTAGGAGAAGTGCAATGGGAGGCAAGGTTAGCACTGAGTGGAGGAAGCAGGTCATGAGAAGGGAGGATCAGGCATGCCCCTGCCCTTATATTTTAGGGTATAACACAGACTTACTTCTAAACCTTTCATTACATGCAGTAAGATGTTGAGTTAGTGCAGAGGAAAAAGAAAAAGGACAGAGTGAAAGAGAAAGGAGGCAGGGAGGAATGAGGAGCAGAGCGCGCAGGGAGCACGGGTGGGGGAAAGGAACAAGGCAGAAGAAAAAGGAGGCAGGGAGGAATGAGGAGCAGAGCGAGCAGGGAGCATGGGTGGGGGGAAAGGAACAAGGCAGAAGAAAAAGGAGGCAGGGAGGAATGAGGAGCAGAGCGAGCAGGGAGCACGGGTGGGGGAAAGGAACAAGGCAGAAGAGAGCTTACACAGTGTGCTACACTTCTTGGGTAGGGTGTCCTGCATAGGCCTGGGTCTAAGGAGACACACAGATGACATAGTATGACAGCCCCCAGGAGATGCAGCTGCACACCTGTCTGATGACGCAGGGGAGCAGAGTCGATGAGGACCTAGCTTGCTATCAGCCATCAAGGGCGAAGGCGAGAGGAATCTTTGCCAATTGTTCTTCCTAATTGAATTGAATGTTCACTGTCAGCTTTAAAGATTAATTCCCAAACACTGCCACAGCCCCGAGTGTCTGCCTTTTTTCAACCAAGTAATTAGAGATCCCAAACTGCCTTCGCAGGATTAAGGGGCTCAGCCTTCTGGTGAATGTTCTGGGATGACTCCATGTATTAACTAGTTATTAACACGGGCTGTGTGTCCAGCCAAAGCCACACATTTGACAAGAACATGACAAGAAAAGCACAGTCAAGCCGGATGTCTGTGTAACCAGTACTGCCACTGCCACTGGGTCCCTAAAGACAGACTGCCCAGCTTGGGGTCCCTGAAGACTGCCCAGCTTGAAGCTTCAGCCTCAGTCAATGTTCTTGATTGTCTTTTGGTCTGGGTTTTGTTTGCATTTTATTCAGCTTATTATTTTATTATTATTATTTTATTCAGCTTATCATCATTATTGAGAGGAGACACATGCAGAGGACAGCTCTGACAGTTCTCTGGGTCCACAGTTCTCTTGGTTCCAGAGATCAGACTCAGCAGCTAGGTTTGTGCAGCAAGCACCATTACATTACCCCCCCCCCAAGCCAGACTGTAGGCCCTGTTCTTTGAAATACAATCTCCTTAGAAAGTACTCAAACTCTATGCCCCCCCCACACAGGGGGGTAAGGGGGAGGAAAGGAAATCCCTGTAGGGATTACTATGGTGTAGTTGTTTCTCCAGTCACATGGGAAATAAGCACAGTCCACCAAAATATATTTTTCAAAGACAGAAAAAGAAAATCAAAAAAGAGTCGTCCCTATCTCCACACCTGGGGACAACTTACTGTCACATTTCTGGAGGTGGCTGTGCTGGCTTTGAGATTGAGCCTCAGTAGTTTTCCTTCTGGCTCACTAGCTTCTGCTGCTCCAAAAAACACTTCCCCAGACCACTCCCAAACTCACAGCTCCCTAAGAGCCCACACAGCTCGAGTTTGCCAAGGGGACAGGAGCAGCCCATGTGTACACAGGAGCCAGAGAAACCTGTCCTGGAGTGTTTCAAGGCTCAGGCCTGCTTTAATCACATACTGAGTTGGAAATAAACTAAGCTGGCTGTGTAGCCCACTGGCAAGGCACAATAGGGAATCCAGGCCCTGGGCATCTTCAAGCATTATGTGAAGCTCCTACACATCTTTGTCAAATGGACTCCTGATGAGTTTAGGGGTTGCTGCAGATGCATTTTTAAATTCTGGACTGTTCGACTCCAATACATAGAAACACAATTCACTTTCTACACTGGCCTTGAATTCTACACCCTTAACTCACTTTTTGTTCTATAAGGTATGTTAAAAACCCAGTGGGAATTCTTTCCCACAGGTTCCTGTGTCATCTGCAAATACATGTTTTCATTGTCCCTTGCTTTCTTGCAGTGGCTGTAATCTCCATGTCAGGGCCAAACAGACAAGGAAGAGAAGGCAGCTCTCCCTTGCTCCAAGTCACACAAGAAAAGCAGTCCGCCTTTTCCCCAGCACGGGGGTAAAACCCAGAGTCTTATACATGCTAGACAATACCCTACTATTCACACACACACACACACACACACACACACACACACACACACACACACATACACACACACACACACACACACACTCCAGTCTTTCACACAGCTGAGTATGTTGTCAGAGCTGTCTTTGTAGAAAGCCCATATCAGTTGAGAGACCTTTTCTTCTTGTTTTCTCCAAGTTGTTTTTTAAGAAGCTGTTCTGTTTGTATGTGTGTTGTGTCTGTGGAGTGACCAGCATGTGTGAGTGCAGGAGCATGCATGCCATGAGAGGTCAGAGAACAACTTTAGGCAGTTGGTTCTCTCCTTCAAACATGAATTCTGGGGCTCAAACTTAATCATCAGGCAAGTATTTCCATATGTGCTATGTCACTGTACTGGCCCTGAAAGTTGCTTTTTTACAAAACATACATAATCAGGAATGAATGTTAGACATTTGTCAAAATCCACCTACTGACGTGGTCTTATTGGCTTTCTCTTCATAGTTAATCACTAATACTACAGTGCCATCATCAAGAACTGCACTGAACTGACTGATCCTCAAAGCCCAAGCCAAGCACCCATTCCTGGGACTGATCCTGCCTAGTCATGATATTTTAAGTGAATAGTTGGATGGATCTGTTCTGTGAAGCGGAAATTTAAGGGTTCTTTGGAAAGTCAGTTGGATGGTGTTTTGCTGGGCAAACACATGAAACTGGACACAGGTGTGAAATGCTAAGGCAGACTCATGAAGAAACATTTGACTGAAGCAGACATAGGAGAGAGGATGGTCTACCAAAGCAAGCCCATGAAAGGACTTGTGATGAAGGATTCTTTGCTAACAACACGCATGTATTGGTCCACCTTACATTGCATAGTTGAGCTGCATTTGTCAGGACGCCATAGAGAGAAACACTCCAAAACCACCTGGTAGCATGCTGCAATTTCTTGCCACTTCCAAGGACTTGGGCTGATTGGATGCACATGCTGACACAAGACATGCTGAGGCAAAACCCAGGCTGAGGCAAAGGACATGGAGGACACATGACGTTTGGAGGGTACAAATAGGACTCCACGGAGTGATGGAGACAGAGCTTGGCTTGCTGCTACAGCTAGCTGTGCAACAATTAAGTCTTCACTGATCTTCACTTCCCTGAGAGAGGTACCACAGAGAACTTCTCCTGGTGTCCTTCTGGGTCCCTCCTGCTGACTCCAGTCAAGGCTGAGGCCTGGCTGCCTCTGCTAGGTCGTGCCACTGCTGTTGCTAACAGGACTCTACTGAACTGGACTGCTGGTGTGTCTATGAAGTGTTTGTGAGTGGACCGAGCTGCTGCTGCTGACCTGTGAACTAAACTGCCGGTTTCCAGACAGCACTGACCAGAGTTGCTCTAAAGAACCTTTCTGAACAGGTCCACTTCCCCAGTGTCCTTTCTTTTTCACTTCCTCTGCTAAGTGGTGGGCTACAAGAGAGATTAAAGCATTTAAGAAACATCATTAAAAGTAAGGTTTGAAGTAATTAAAATTAAAGGTTTGACAAAAAGCTTTGCCAGCTCATCAGAGATATCAGATGGATACTCGCTCCTGTTATGTCTTGTCTTGGTGTCAGGAGAACTTGTTGTGAGGTATTTCCTCCACTTTGACATTCCAGAATAGTTCCAGGATAGCTGCTATAACAACACCCCCAAACTGAGTGGCTTGACTAGCAGATGCCGGCTGAGGGCGAAGGGAGTAGGGTCTGCTCGACTCTATGCCTCAGTTCTACCTTCATGTATGCCTTCATCCTCCACGTAGGCCTCACTGTGTGCACACCAGTCACAGCACCAGAGACTACCTCTACACAGACTCAATCTCCAACTATGGTTATGTTGTGAAATGCCAGAGGTTAGAATTTCAAAAGAGAAATTGAGGGTGGCAGAGGTCCATGTAATCCAACCTACAGCAAACGGGTACTCTCCCTCTCTCCTTAGATGTTCGTTAGAACTCATTAGTGAAGCCATTAGGGCCTCGAGTTTTCCTTGTGGGAACAGTTTGAACTAAAAATTCAATTATTTCCATGGCTATGAGATATGTTTCTTCTTGGGTAAGCTTTTATTATTAGGGTCTTCTGGGGGATTCTTCGTGTCACCTAAGCTGTGGCATTCATTAGCGCACGCTGTTCGTGCATTGCCTCTGTATCCTTCCAATACCCATAGCATCTATAATTAGCTCACTCTAATCATCTCTCATATTGGTAATTTGTGTCTTTTCTCTTCGTTCTTGATTCTAGCTAAGGTTTATAACATTGGGCGTGGTAGCTGGCTCCTGTAATTTTCACCCTCAGAGGAAACTAAGACAGGAGCATGGCTGGGAGTTAAAGGTCAGTTTGGGGTGCAGAGCAAATAAAAATAAAATCAGTTTGGGCCAGAGAGATCACTCAGTGGGCAAAAGTGCTGGCCCGATGACCTGAGCTCCATCCACGGAACCCACGGTAGAAGGAGGAAACCACACCTGAAAGCCGTCCTCTGGCCACCACAGCCATGTGCACCATACACATACTCTCCAACATGTGTCATAAACACAACAAACATGCTAAACTCAGTTTTTAAATTTTGTCAAAAAACAAAACGAGCAGTTTTTTTTTTAAAATAGCTGACTTTCTTTGTGGTTTCCTTTCCCTCTATTTTGGGTCCTTCTGCTCCACCATTTATTTGGGCTCAGTTGGTCAGCCTTTCCTAGTGTTTGACTGGAAGTTGAGATCACCGGAAATTTTCCCCTAAAAACCCAAGTCCTCGGTGCTACAAAGTTGCTGCAGCTGTGCTGGTCTGCCCGCCTCAGAACACTCCCAACAGCAGCATCTGCCTAGAGGCTCAGGTGCCTCTGCTGCTTTGTTGTGGCTGTAGTTGGGGGAAGGTAGAACCCAAGACCCTCAGATGCTGGCCACACCCCAAACTGGACCTCAGCCACTAGAAATGTGTCTAGTTTCCAAATATTAGGGAATTTTCCAATTATCTTCATTGTTGGTTTTTCACTGAATCCTGTCATAGGAAGTTAACTGGGAATGGTTTCAGTTTTTCTGAACTTCCCAGTCAGTTTGATGACCACACCACAGTTATCTTGGTGGATGTCCATGTGCACTGAAAGGAATCTGCACTCTGCTGCTGTGATGTGAAGGGTCGCATGGATGTCAATCAGGCTGGCTGGCGACAGCGTTGTTCCAGTCCTCCGAATCTAAATTAGTTTTCTGCCTGTGTGATCTACTGATTATTGAGAAAGGACTGGAAAACTCCAGGCCATTGGTGGGTTTTACTGTTCCTACATTCCGTCCTGGCAGTTTTGCTCCATGTGTTTTAGAGCGCTCTCGTTCTGTGTGTATAGAAATATCTCCGTGGCTGGTGTTCTGCACCTTGGGGGCTGTGCTGTGCTGATCCCTCCTGTTATTATAAGATGCCTCTCTTTATCCTTGTAATATTTCTGCCCTGAAACCTGCTTTGCCTGATGTTTATACAGCCAGGCAGGCGCTCCTTTATTACTGTTAGTCTTGCTTATCTCCTCTGTTCTCTCCACTTAACCTTTCCCTGTTTTTATATTTAAGGTGAGTTTCCTGCAGGCACTGTATAATTGTGTGTTGCCTTTCTATGCAAACAGTCTTTGCCTTTTAAGTGCAGTGTTTAGACCCTCCACTTGTTCTTAAGAAGGTTGAAGTTTGTGGTTTGCCCTACATGATAGTTTTCCCTCTTTCTGGGCACCCTTCTCAGTCTTCTGTTATTTCACTACCTACTGCCCACTGTTAGGACCTATAACCATGGACCTTTCTCTGCTTGTCTTACTATCCATCACTTTAAGGTTTACAGCACACATCTGTGACTTATTCTGACCTACTCTCAAGTCACGCTGCCACTTCCCTCATGATGCAAGAGGACAACACACCCCATTTCCCCATCTTTCATCTCATGTGTCAACTCTACACGCTATAAAGTGTATGCTGCGTTATGGTCAAGTGCAATCGGAGATGGCTTGTAAGTAAGGACAAGTACTGGCATGGCTGCATGCGCTCACCGTTCTGCACCCACCTTTTCTTTCTGGGAACAGATGGAGAATCCCACTCAGCTTCAGTTTCCCTCTTCCTCAAGGACTCCCATTCCCAGTGAAAAGTTCCCGTAAAGCAGGCTTGCTGGCCATGCCTTTGAGTGTCTGAGAAAGTACTGTGCCTTTGCCTTTTCAAGGTCTTTCGCTGGGGATTGTAAGCAGAGGCTCCTGAGAGACCTCAGCTTACTTGAGCCCTCTGCAAGCCTGAGTCACTGGTGACAGCTTTCGTAACTGAAGAGGGTTGAAGGCTAACGAGGAGCCTAATTACAACTTGTCTCAGGCTACATTTCCCATTCCCGTGTGTGACCAGACAGCCTATGAGTAGCTGGTGAAGCCTTTTGGACTGTAGTAACAGATCACTAGCTTTCACCAGCCCCAAGACTAAGCAAGACTAAGCATAGAGACTTCTCTGCCTTGCTGCAACCCATTCATTTGATGCTCCACCAATGCACTTGAAAAGTGTCTTGACTTATGACTGTCTTGTTACTACAAAAATTCAGTCCCATGGGAACGTAGAACCCAGTGTTCCTGACACAGACGGCCAGGCAACTAAGCAGGTACACACAAGAGCAGACAAGAGAGCCAGCCCATCTCAAACAAGAGGGAAGGCAAGAACTGACACCCAAGAATGTCCTGACCTCCACATGTGTACCATAGTACAACCCCCCCCCCACACACACACACACACATTTTCTTTCTTCCTTTTCTTTCTTTTTTCAAAATTTTTAAATTTTTTTTTTTTTATTTTTGGTTTGGTTTGGTTTGGTTTTTGGTATTGGAGGTAAGACAAAAGGCTGTCCTGGAATCTGTTATGTAACAAGCTGACCTAAACTCACTGAGTTCTGCCTGAATGCTAAAAAAATAAACATTTTTAATAAAAAGATTTTTGTGGCCCTGCTACAGCTGAGAGCCATGTTACCATGTGCATGGCCCATGTTACCACCAAAGGCCATGTGGATGTCCTTAGTCTGTGCCTGAAGCCACATAGATGTCCTGGGGCCATGTTGCTGTGAGTGGCCTGTGCAGCCACCTGGGGCCATGTTGATATCTGAGGTCCATGCTGCCAACAGAGCCCATGTGGATGTCTATGGTCTGTGCTATCTCTCCTGAAGCCATGCTGATATCCATGGGCCAGACTGCCCCTGGGGACCACATTGGTGCCCTTGGCCCACACATGAGCAACAGAACGTGAGAGAGTACGCATACACACACAAACACACTAAATGACATTTCAAAAAAGTTTTGAGGTACTTGGAAACCACTGCCAACTACCTTCAGCTCTCCCTGTCACTTATCAACATAACCCCGCTGTGGTCAGAAATCCTTCGGTTTGTGCCCATCTCAAGGAGGCAGAACTGAAGCAGAGAAGCACATGGACCCTGCACTTCTCATGTCAGTCAAGGGAGGCCACCAGATCGTTCTGGTCTACCTTGGCCAGGTTGTCCAGATCCTACAACTGTTTGAAGGAGGATATCCGGTCTCCAGCTGTGATTGTGGATTTGCTGGCTCTTCTTCTGTGAAAACCCTTCTCAAATACTCAAATGTCCCCCTGGCCTGTGAACACGCACACCTCCTTGATGAATCTGCTCTTTCCCGCCTGCCACACCTGCCTTTTCTTGGGTGACACCATTCGCCTGCTTGTCTCTGCCTGGTCAGCCTTCCCCTGCTTGTCTCTGCCTGGTCAGCCTTCCCCTGCCCTCTCTGCCTGGTCAGCCTTCCCCTGCCCTCTCTGCCTGGTCAGCCTTCCCCTGTCCTTTACAGTCACTGTGGATGCTGCTTTTCATTCAGTCTGTTTACCTTTACCCTAGTTGCTCCTCTCCTGACAAAACCATACCACTTCTCAATAGCATGCAGTTTGTTCTTCTTTAAATGCATTCTTAAAAGATTTTTTTAAAACATTTATGAGTGTTTTGCCTACAACACAGAGGCCAGAAGAGCATGTCAGATTGGGGCTGGAGTTACAGGCAATTGTGAGCTGCCATGTGGGTGCTCGGCATTAAAGTCAGTCTTCTTCAAGAGCAGCCAGTGCTCTTGACCACTGAGCCATCCCCGGTCTAACTTTTTAATCCATTCTGACAATCTCTTTTCATTGTCGAATTTCCTTCTAATGAAGTTGTTGATGGAATCAGATTTTTATTTGCTATTTGTTTTCCTTTTACCTCTCTCTTTATTCTCCGTTCTCCTTTATTGCCTTTTTAAACATAAATGAATAGCTGTGTGATTCCATTTTCCTTGGCTTCTGGCCTTTTAGCTATCTCTCTACGTTATCTCTTCAGTGGCTGCTCTGGGGGTTCTGATATACATCCTTAATGTCTTGTTGCCTTCTTGCAAATGAGGCTGTCCCAGCTCCACACACAGCATGGAACTATAAATGTGCTTCCACCAAGCCCACAGTTCACCCCGTAGCATCATGGATTGCATTTATGTGTGTCATAAACCACATAATGCAGCATCCCTTGCCTTCAACATTATGTGTGTTTTTAATTTAAGATGAAATAGTCTTTCAGACCCTGATGCGCATATTTCCACTCCTGTGTCCTCTAGTCCTTCCTACATGCTAGCTGCTGTTACCCTGATGAACCCTGAAAACCTTCTAACACACACCACGGTACTGCGCACCTGTGGCAGCCGCAGTGAATGTCAAAGTCTTTGTTTACTCAGAACACACACATTGCACCTTCATTGAAGGACACTGAACCGCAGCTGGGTTGGGCTGGGGTTCAAACAGCACTTTGGAGGCGGGCTGTCCTGCAATCTCTGGCTGAGAGTCATTTTTCTCCAGCTGAGATCGGGGTTTCCCTTTAACCTCCTGTTCGGGGTTGGTTTGCACCACATGCTTTTCTTGCCAGCCTGCATGTGAACTTGAGAGATTTCCTAGTGGTTCACACTTGAGGTCTAGTTCTGACCCCGATAGTTTTCGGGCTGCCCACCCTCTCGGCATGCATCTCTTCCACTCTGCAGTATGGCCAAGGGGTGCAGCTGTGACTGCAGACACGCTCAGTGCTGTACCTGGACTTGCTCACTTGACTGCAGACACGCTCAGTGCTGTACCTGGACTTGCTCACTTGGAGCTTCGCCCTCTCCGCTGAGACTTCCTGTAGTTATTCACTGGGGGGTTTTCCTTTATGCCCCAAGCATATCTGTGATGGCTACTTGAAAATTCTTGTCAGCTGATTTCAATATCTGGACCACCACGGAACTCAGACTGCTCTGCTGTTCCTGGCTTTACCCAATAGTTTAGGGTAGAATACTAGACTATACCAAATGCCTGTTGTAGTAATTCTGATTCTGTTGTGTTCCTTTGAAGAATATTGATTTTAGAAAGCAAACAGGTCGCTCCCTTAGCACCACTCACTTTCAGACTCCACCCAGCCCACCCCTGCCCTCCACCTTCTTATTCAGCTTCTTCACTGTGACTGGGCCGAGGAACAGCGTCCCCATGTGTGGGCTAAGGGGCCAGCAGACCTTCACATCAAATGTGGGGCTCTAGCTCCCTGCCCTCCTTTCTAGAATCTCTGTCCCCCTGTGGGGACATTTGCTGTGATTGTCCCCCACTCTGGCCTCTGATTCTTCAACACCACGGGCCTTTGCTCCAGCGTCTTTGCACCGGGCCTGCCCACAGGTGAGAGCACACTAGCGGAGAAAGCCAGGTCACCTTCCCTCTACTTTCTGCTTGCTCTTTGTGACCCTGGGGACGTCACTGTGGCAGAGTCGACAGTTACTAGCAATGAGAGGGACAGTACAGCTGGCACCCTGCTTCACTACCCAAAGCCATGCCTAACTGTCCGTTTTCCAACATGGAGTGTGCTGGGGTTCAGCCAACACCACACCATTTCACTGGCCCTCACACCTGCTCCACACACACCAGGCTTGCATTGCCTAAGTAAACATCTTCTCCAGACCCTAAAACTGTTTAGGACAGTGGGGAATAGAGGCATTATTTTCTGGGGTATGTCATTACACCACAGACTACTTTAAGGCACGCTGGAATGCACAAACTATTACCATCCACTGCAGGCACAAAAGTGAGACTGGACTGCAGTGCGGTCTATCTCCTCTGTTGTACAGATGGGGACATTGAGGCACATCCTCTCTTGTACAGTTTGGGAAGGCTGCCAGGCTTCTAGCAATCTTACTTGGACAATCTCACTGGCGTCTCTAAGGGCAGGGTACCCCTGCTGGTGTCAGGATCTCACATTTGCTCACTCAGAAGGAGCAGGAGAAGTGGCTTCTTACACCACCTCTCCCACTTCCCAAAATGTTCTTGATACTGCAAGATGCAAGGTCTCCCAGAGTGAGGGCTGAAGAAAAGCTGGACCCGAATCTGTAAGTACACGAGCATCTGTTACAGAGGACGAAACCACTTATTCTCTCTACTCAACACCACCAGAACACAGCTTTAAATGTCAACAGAAGATGTAAAAGGACAAAGAAGAGAGAAACAAGTTGATTAAGACCAGGACATCAGCGAGTACGCAAGAGGTGCTGAATGGGGAGATCACCAGGGACACCTGCTTCAGAGTGTCCTAGAGGTCCCCAGCAGGTGACAGTTGCAGGCAGTTAGTCTTGGGAGTAACTAGTCCTCTTTCCTAAAGCTCTGCATCCTGAACCTTCTTCTGAAGGGGGGAAAAAACCCTATCATCTTGCTTCCTACCTCACAGTGACAATGTCTTGAGCAGGTATGCTTTGAACGCCTTTAAGGACTTCACTAGAATCAACCCGGTCCTTACTGACCCTAGTGGGGAGGGAACATCCTCCCTCTTGCCCAGAGACAAGAAAAGTTCAGGAGGTGAAGATGGTATTGACTACACACAATTGTAAATGTGTTAAATGCCACAGATTTTTATATACACACGGAGGCGGGGGCAGGAGGGCATTGAGAAGGAGCTGAACATGGAAGTGCACATTTGCAATCCTGGTAGTAAGGGGCTGAGAATTAAGAAGTTCAAAGCAGACCAGTCTATACAGGAAGATAATGTATCAAACAAAGAAGGTTATAATCGGAAGTATTTTATTTTCCTGCAACTACAGACTGTAACAGTGTGCTGCAACAGTGTGCTGGTGTGTGCCGTCACCCCATAGTCTATGGCCCACAGCAAGCAGAGAGGACTTGAGCTGAAGTCGTTCCATCTCCCCTGCTGAGAGCTCTCAAGGCTTCTCCTCATAGGCCAGAAGCCCTGTCAGATGCCTTGACATCCATCCCTCATGCCCACCCAGCCCCACCTCCCATGACTGACTTCTACAGCAGGCCACCTTCTGCAGCCTTCTTGCCCTTCCTCTGAGGCACATCTCTCCTGCTCTACTGTAATGTCAGTCCCTTCCTCACTTCAGTGAGACACTTGTTCCTCCAGAAAGCCCTCTCCCCAGGCCAGGTGAAGACACAACAGATGGTGCCCTGGCACCTAAAGTTTTCCTGGCCGTGTCCCCCTGCCCCTCCCAGGCTGAGTTAAGAGCCTGCCACCAACATGACCTCCACTCCTCCCCTGTACAGCTTCTCCACTGTGTCATCTGAAATGTTCTCTCATTATGACCCTCACAGTACCCCACAGACTAAGGTCTAGGCTCCCGTGCTCCCCACTTCCAGATGCCTACCCAGCCAACAGAGTCCACGTGACCCCTCTCACCCCCTGACATGGCTGTGACTGTGAGCAGAGCCACGCAACAGTTTCCACTCAGCAGCTTCTATGGCTGCTGCTTATTCCTGGGATCACACTGAATGTAAAATTGCCATCCCTGCTTCCACTGCTTAACAGCTTCCAGTGTTCATAAAACCCCATTTTCAAAGGTGTTGTTCCCCATCAATCCCAGAATCAGAGAGCACTGATATAGCGGGGGCCCTGAACTTGACCATTTTCCTCTGGTGCCAACAGCTACATGCACACAGCAAGAAGATGTAATGGCCTGATTTGGCATGGTGGGAAGGAGTAAATTGCTTGAGTCTGTGAAATACATTACCTCAATCTCACAAATGGTTTCTGAAAATCATTAGGCTGCAGAAACGCTCTCTGCAAAGCCTGCTTTTGCTGCCTTCTGCAACTGCTCAGTGCCACCCAGTCACTGCCTCAGGCACCGCCAAGTTCAGAGTGCTCCAGCCCAGCCCCGGAGTCGCAGGCCGAGGCCCTCATGAGAGGCAAGCAGGATGTCCACGGGCTCCCCAGCAGCAGCAAGTCAGACATGAGAGCTGCAGAGACTTTAAGAAAAGCTCTCTTCCTATCTGGGACCCCACTACCCATATGTGCTATACACCCTAATCCACACACGTGTTAACCCACATGCCACTATCTAACATGCAGTCCATACACTTGGCCTGTCCATGCACCGTGGTCATGCACCTTCTCCATAGTTGTGGTAGGGTTACAGGTCCCTCATTCGTCGTTAGAAACAATCTCTAAGTCTAAAGGAACAGTTGAGAACTAGCTGAATGTCTTCCAGCTCACTCAACACACACACAGCTGAAGCAAAGCTCAGGACTGAGGTTCCTTCAGGATGAACCTCACAAAAGGTTCTGTGAGCACATGGCTCTCTCCTTCCATCTGTGTGTTCTCGGGGCTGAGCCTGGTTCACTGAGCTTTACACTAAGCACTTCACCTGCTGCACTAACTCGTTACCCCACCCCCAGACTTTTTTAAAACAGGAAAAGACCCTGTTAAATACTCCAGCTGCTGGGTAGTTTTTAAGCTGCTGTTTTGAGAACTCACCAGCAGCACCGTTGCTTACCAGTTGTAATAACCAATTAATCAGTACAGATTCTAGTCACCACGACTGTCACTTCTGAACATCCGTAGGAACCCATGAACAAGGGCTCATGGCGCTCACTGGCTTCCCCTCCAGATTCTGACGGCCTTACAGCTACCCTATTCCCATGCCATAGGGATGGAGGCAGGATGCGAGACCTTATTAGCTAACAGAGGTGTTAGCATCCAGAACCTGCCTGCAGCAGATATGTGGGCGGGTCCACAGACCTGTCGCCAGGGCAACGGCGTCCATATTCCCAGAATCCATTGGGTTTAGCTCCCACCTTTACCTGGACTGCTACGTCACAACATATATATATATATATATATATATATATGGGTACTCCATCTTTCTCTCTCTCTCTCCCCTCTCTCCTCTCTCTCTCCCTTCACGCGCCGCAGTCCTCACTCCCCGCCCCCTCCTAATTAAACTTCCAAAAACACAGAGCTGCTTGTATCTGGTATCTGTGGACGCGCCGCCGTGAGCCAAACTTATCATTGGTGCCGTGACCTGGTTTCATCCTGTTCCCAGCACACTCACCGCTGCAAGCTGCAGCGGCTGCTATCGACCAGTCAATATAGGTACGTGACTTCACCGCCCCCTCACCAGACACCGTGAGACATAACAACGTGAGCCGTAACCCACTCGGACACCATTCAGCTCTGTGTTTTTTTCCATTTACCAGATTGCTAGTAACCAGCCACACAGACACCGGCATATTAATTAATAGGATCAGTCAGGGAGAAGACCTCCAGATTCCCAGATAAGGTCTGGCCAACCTTCTCTGAGATTGATGGAGTACAGATTCCCCCGACATACGCGTTAGGACATTCTACCTTTGGGTGCCCCTCCCTTCCAGAAGTAACTTTCACCCCTAATACTTACCGGGCTATTGCCCCCACAAACCCCTGAATCCAGGGTGAGTTACTTTCCCCCGCAGGCCACCGGGCCCTGCCAAATTTGCCACTAGGGTTTCTCGTGACGACTTGAAGCCGCTAGCCTTGGCTGTTAATCTTTCTTGGTGCTTGAATTGTTCTCAGGACGCTGGTACGAACATCCAAACACCCCCCAATGGGTCTGAGAATGTCTTCGACAGTCCCTCCAGGCACCCCACTGGGTTGTCTCCTGGAAAATCTTAAATCTTTAAAGCTTACGCCTAATTTGAAGGCATCAAAATTAATATATCTCTGCAATAAGGTCTGGGTTAAATATCAACTAGATGGGAATTCAAAGTGGCCACCTAATGGTACTCTAGACCCAGCTATTCTAAGGGGTATAAATACATACTGTCAGTGAACTGGTAAATGGAAGGAGGTTCCCTATGTTCGAGCATTTATCTATCTCCGTTCCAATCCCTCCTTCTGCTCTTCTTGTTTCCCAACTCAACTTCTCTTAACCATGAAGCCTACACAACCTCAACTTTCTCTAGATGACTCTACAATGC
>NW_022196912.1:122750999-122751214 GCF_008632895.1 Mastomys coucha | reverse complement strand
AGTGGATCCCGATGGTGAAAGCCAGCTACCCCCATTGACAACGCCCCTAGACAGCAGGAAGTAGCCCAGGAGACACGACGCCCTCATTCCCTTTTCATCATCTGGCTTCCCCTTCCCTTTTTCTTTCCTTCTCTTTATAATATAAATAAGGGAGGTATGTTAGCATCCAGAACCTGCCTGCAGCAGATATGTGGGCGGGTCCACAGACCTGTCGC
>NW_022196912.1:122734847-122750625 GCF_008632895.1 Mastomys coucha | reverse complement strand
GTCCTCACTCCCCCCCTCCTAATTAAACTTCCAAAAACACAGAGCTGCTTGTATCTGGTGTCTGTGGATGCGCCGCCGCGAGCCAAACTTATCAAGAGGGCATTGGCTACACTGAGAACCTTCTTATCATTTTACCTAGATGGCCAACTGAAAACTCCTTCCCTAACCTTGGTCTCATCCAGGCCCACCCCATTGCCCACAGAGGGGCAATGCTGAGCCAGGACCATGGAGTTATGAACCACAGCAGCAACAACCTTCTACAGGGGAAGGAAGCTTTGCCAGAATGCTGATATTCAGTTAAGCCTTCAGTTTGCCTCCCCCTTGGAACCTTACCCTGTCTCAATAAATAAATAAATAAATAAATAAATAAATAAATAAATAAATAAATAAATAGGTAAACACAAAAGCCTGGGGATATATTGCTTGGTATGCTTATAGCATGCACAAGATTCTAGGTTCAATACTTAGTATGGGGTGTGTGTGTGTGTGTGTGTGTGTGTGCCCTCTTATGTAGCGTTAACCCTCTGAAGTCACTGTGCATACATTACAGAGAAAATAACAAAGCTGAGCCCCTGAGGCATACCCTCACCAGCACTAACTTGAAGGAGCTCCATATCACTCTTCTCGCAGTACACATGCAGATCTGGCATCCAAACAGTCTAGTTGCTCTATTCTGGGCCTATTTGCATGACTTCTAATGGCAAACAGTAATGGTGTGACAGAATCCTCTAAGCCTAACTGTGTCACACTTTGCTGCAGACGTGCATTGATAATAAACTCCAAAATTTCCTAGGAGGGACTGTAGGGCAGAACTTGCAGACTGCTGGAAGACATGAGCAGACCCGGGGGGTGGGAGTGGGGACACACAGGAGGATGGTGAAGAGGGCACTGAGGCTTAACTCTTCAGGATCCCTCAGATCTGACCCCCGCCCTGACCTCCTGAGCCATGAGGTCTGAGTGAACCACTCCACCTCTAAACTGCCATTCCCACAGCTACTGTTTTCTGTTCCCAGAGCCATGGAGGCCCTTGAACACATTAAAGCAGTGACAGCAAAGGCCGCACAGAAGCCACAATTAGCTCTTGGCTCTTTCTTAGCCTTCCTCCAGCTACCAAAATCTGGGTTGGTATACACAGGGCTGCGGGCTGAAAAACATTGGGGGGTGGGGGTGGGGATGAGGTGGTTTTGCTTCCTTTAAAGATGACCTTTCAGTGAGGCCACCAGCAAGCAAGTGGGAGTGGAGAGCCAACACCAAAGCCCAACCCAAGGCCGGTGTAGGCTCTCCTTTGCTAGGTGTGCGGCAGATTGCAAGAAAGCTAGCTACCTTCCACTGGGCCTAGCCTGGGCTGGGAGACCATGTACTTTTACCAGTATTTAAAAGACATCTGTCCCATCCTTCCTTGGGGCAGCTTTCCTAAAAAGCTTACCACAGGCACATCCACAAACTTACCAGAAGGGAACACCCCACTTTCAAAGGATTAGCATTCCCACTATCCACTGTGAGAGCCCTGAGGCTCTTTCTGTGTTCTTTAGGTCTATGACATGCCCCCTAAGCAACCCCAGCTAGAAGTAGAGGCAAGGTGTCTTCTTTCTGGAAACAACACCTTTGTGGTGCCCAGAGGGCTGAGGGAGCCATGGACAGGCAGGCCCAGGCCTTCGTTTTGGGGTAGGGGAGGTAGCACTGCTCCTGAGGGGGCCAGCGGATGAGCTTGTGCACAAAGAGGTCGTTACTACTCACGCACCATTCAGTCAGCAAATATTCCTCATGTCTTCCAAAGATGCTCGCTTCACCTCAGCCTGCAGCACTCCCAATTAATGAGAGAACAAATTAAACTGTCATTACTTTGGTTTAATTCTGTAATTAAAGAACTTCAAGAGGCGACAGGCTCTAAATAATGCATGCTTTTGTCGGAGGAATGTGGAGTTCTAGGCAAGGGAAAATAAATAAAGGGGGAAGCTTTGGGGTAAGGAGAAGAGGTGTGAGCAGCGATATTCATCCCTAATGTCGGAGGGAGGGAACAACCTGGCGACAGCTGAAGGACTCAATTTGTTTTTGAATTAAGGCTTCAGCTATCGGGAAAGCAGGGGGTGTACAGCCTCTCCCCTCCTCGAATCTGCCATAAACAGGAATGGCGTCCTGAGTAATTCAATCGGTGGCTTTTCCAGTTGAGAGGCCAAGCGCAGCAGTCATTCTGACATCTGCTGCTTGTGACTCTCCTTTTTATGTCAGTTCAGGGGAGAGAGAAATAAAGAAATGGAACGCATGTGGCACGTAAATTTTTTTAAATGTGTGTCCCTCATCCAGCAGCCCACACAGCTGCTACAAATCTAATGAGGTTGTTACGTGCAGCTGGGGACAGAGGTAGGGTTGGGCCGGCTGCACAGGATTCGGACCCAGCTTGGAGGACCCTACCTCAGGCAAGAAGATGTTCCACTCAGCAGACCCAGCCCCCACCTTGGTGGGACCAGCACTCAAGGAGACAGGCTACAGTGGGACCCTGATACACAGTGCAGGAGGCCTGAATTAGGAACCAGCACCCAGGCCTGCAACACCAAATTAAATAAGTTGCTGGGATGTTTTCTTCTTGTCAAGCACTAATGTTTTCATAAATCCCATACGCAGTATAATTGCTGTGTCCTGATTCTCTGAATCACATAGAGAAATGGTATTCAGTCACATCCTCCATTTATGTTTCTATTGGCCACAGAACCCAAAGGATGAAACGTTATTAAATGGAGCTTTTTTTTCCCCCTGTACTATCTCGAAGTTCCAAGAACAGCTTGGAGGTTTCCCTGAAAAGGCTGGCAATGTACTTAGTACACAGAATAGCGGCTGCTTTACAAACTGCACACTTTTATGTGATTACTGCCCCTGCCACATCCTGCCAGCCATGGGATTAAGAAGCAAAAGAAATTACACTGACGGGAAAGGTTCTGAGCAACAGGTAGAAGGCAGGGACTGATCTGGCTTCAAGACCACATGTCAGGGCAGCAGAGGTGTCATCTGTGCAGGTTGTCAGGCACATGAAGCTATAGGGACATAAACTCACTCTCACAGTACTGAGAGATTTTTTAATTTACATTGCTAAATGTGGCAATTTTCCCATCCTAGACCAAGAGCCCCAGCCTCCAGTTCACAGTCACCTACCCAGTACCTGTTAGACTGCTGGGCATTCAGTAAATGCTTACTGAATACTGGCTTTCTGGTGAGTGAATGAAGTATTTGACTCCTGGGTCCACATAGAAGCACTGTGTGGAGCTCACTGGCACCTGGCAGGAGACATCCTGACTCAGTGGCCCATTTGTCAAGGTGAAGCTCAGGCTGCACCACAAAGGAATTTCCTCCTGTTCGCCCTGAACAAGCTACAGGAAGCCAAAGAGCATCAGTGCTGCCTGGAGCTCGCTCTGCCACTTTGTAAAGCAGAGGGCCACCTGCACTCTACTTCCAGAGCAGAGGCTCCACGCAGGATTCCTGTGAGGACTGTAGGTCAGGACTTGCACACAGTAAGTGCTCAATATAGGAACACAGCTATTGGGTGTCTGTACCTCCACTGGAACCTCCCTCCTAGTCACCTCACCATGTCATTTTGGCAATGACATGATCAGAAACAACAGCCAGTGACAGAGTTAGCTGTGCTAGCTTGGGCACCTTTGGTGCAGGCTAGGAAGAAAAACATGTGTACACACTTCTTCAGGGAACCCCAGCCTTCCCACAGGACAGAGCCCTGCACCCCTACCTCATATCCTACTTTCAACCCTTACAGAAAGGTTCAATAAGGCACTGCCTGAGTATCTCTACTGATAAATCAGACACCACAAATGAACAACCTGATTATGCACATCAAGGCCTGAGGAGGACAAGACAAACCCTCATGGGGGGTGGGGGGAGGTAAAAGTTAATGGAACGGAGACTAAAGAGCACAAAAGACTATGAAACTCAGAACTGGTTCTTTGAAAAGATAATCAAGACTGACAGACCCTTAGGCAAAACAAAACAAAAAGGGGCCAGATGCAAACTAATAAATTAGAGGTGAAAGGGGGGACTAATGATATAAAGAGGCTCTTTAAGGAATACTTTAAAGATATATATTCTAAAAAGATGGCAAATCTAGAAGAATTAGTACATTCCTGACATATATGACTTACCAAAATCAAATCAATATAATCAACTTAACTGTCTACAAAAAGCAGTAAACTGAAACAGCAAATAAAGTCTTTAAAAAAGGCCAGAACCAGGTTCCCTGCTGAATTCTACCCCACTATGAACTATCCCATAAAAAAACAGAAAGGAAAAGAACACAAATAAATGCCTATGTGATGTGAATATTAATTACCCAGAACCAAAACCTGATAAAGTCACATCAGAAAGAGAAAACTATAGACCAATTTCCCCAATGTTCATAAATGTAATACTTCTTAATACAACATTTGAAAACCCAACTTGACACACATTTTAAAACAATTCTACAGCATGATCAAGTTGTTTTCATCTCAGGACTGCAAGAATAGCTCAGTATATACAAATCTACAACTGCAATACAGAAAGAGACTCACCAGAAATCACAGGGTCATCTTAACAGATGCAGAAAGGGCCTTTGGCACAGCTTCATGTTCCTCTATGATAAAAAAGCCATGAAGTTGAGGGACACACCTTACCACAGCAAGAACTATGTTTCCCAGACCTAAAGCCAACGGTATGCTAACTGGAGAACTGCTGGATTCTCCTAAGACTCAAGAACAAGACAAGAGTGTCCAGGCCATTCTCCGCCATTCTCCTTCACTACAGTGTGTAAAACTCTGAGCAAGGGCAAGAAGCCCTGAGGAAGAAATAAAGGGATACAAACTGGAAAGAAAGAAGTCAGAGGACCCCAGTTTGCAGATGCTACCCCATAATTAAAAAGACGCTGAAGATGCCACCAGGAACTCTGAGATCTCATAGAGACTTCAGCAAAATCAATATACAATAATTAATAGTTTTCGATACTTCAACAAGGATGCTGAAAAGAAACTAGTGAGTACATTTTTAAAACTGGTCAGCACCAGACACACGCCTTTAATCTCAGTACTTGGGAGGCAGAGGCAGGTGGATTTCTGAGTTCAAGGCCAGCCTGGTCTACAGAGTGAGTTCTAGGACAGCCAGGGATACGCAAAGAAATCCTGTCTAGAAAAACCAAAACAACCCCCCCCCCAAAAAAAACCCCACACACAACCTGCTCAGCATCCTTATCCATGAAGAAAAATTTAAACAACTCTGAGATTCCCTCTCAGTGAGAATGGCCAAAATCAAGCAAACAGACAAATGCTGGCAAAAATGGAGGGGCTTCGTCACTGCTAGTGAGCGCATTCACCGGTGCATCCTCTGTGGAGTCAGTCAGTGTGGAAGTTACACAAACACCTAGGAATAGAGCTGTGTGACCCAGCTAGCCGCACTTGGGTCTATACCCAACGGAATCTGTATCAGGATACCACAGAGATGCCTGCATATCCATGTTCATGGCAGAACTGTTCACAATAGCCAAGGCAGAAAAACATCATCCATGCCCTCAGTAGGTAAGTGGATAAAGAAATGTTAGAGGGCTTTGGAAATGCTCGGCTGTTTAGATCCCCAAACCCATATACAATAGCAAGTCTCTGCAAGCCCAGCTCTCCAACACTGGAACAGGAGGCAGGAACAAAAAAAATCCCAGGAGTTTGTGAGCCAAATAGACTGGTGAACAGAAGAGAACAGAGACTCTGTGCCAAACAAGGTAGAAGGCAAGGGCTAACATCCACGGTTGTCCTCTGACCCCACAAGTACACAGCAGGATGTACAAATCTTGTGAATATACATACACACAAACAAGTTTTTTTAAAAAAGGTGTGCGTGTACGCATCTGCACACACAATGGAGTTTTATTCCACTGTAGAGAAGAATGAAATAGCCGGGTATAGTGGTACACCCCTTCAATCCAGTACTCAGGAGGCAGAGGCAAGTAGATCTCTGAGTTTGAGACCACAGTGAATTCTAGGACAGCCAGGGCTACACACAGAGATTCTGCCTCATAGAAGAGAAGAAGAAAGTGAAATCATGTCACAGGAAAATGGACAAAACTGGGGATTGTCACATTAAACTAAATTAGACAGAATCAGAAAGACAGACAGATCTTGCATGGTTCCTCACAAATAAAATGTAAGTTAAAATAGGAAAGTAAAAGGAGGTGCATATCGAGAAGGAACCTGAGAGGACAGAGAATAGCAATCAGTGTGCGCAAGAGTGAGAGCACCTGGAACATGTCTTCTCTCAGGCAAAACTACTGTCTGCTTGGGGGAGTTGGTTTTTATTTTGTGGTTTTGTTGTCGTTTGGGTTTTTTTGTTGCTGTTGTTGTTCTTGGTGGTGGTGGTGGTTTGATTTGGTTTGGTTTTTTGAGGTAGTATGTTACCATACAGTCCTGGCTGACCCGGAACCTCCTACATAGACCTGCTTCTGCTTCCTGACTGCTAGGGTTAAAAGAGCACACCACTATAGCTCGGTTATGGGGGGGTGGGGGGAAGTAAGAGGGAAGGGAGGGAGAGAGAGTGCTATTGTGAGAAGGAGACCCAGAAACAAGGGAAAAAAAGGTAAACAAAGAAGGGATCAGATATGAGCTAAGTGCAATGATATACATATATACAATGTAATTAAATCCATTCATTTATAAAGTAACCAAAATGTACTCTTTACACTTGCCCCCTACCCTGGCTCCCTCTCCTGCCTATCCTGCCCTCAAACAGCACATGACCACCCCCATCCAAATCTGCCTGTGCCTCCCCTCTGCCATTACAGCTCCTAGGGAAAGGTTCCCCAACCCCATACCTTAGAATGTAGGAACTCTGCTAACTAACTAATGACTAAGTAGATTGTTGAACAGAGTGCCTCCTATGTGTTCATGATGGTGATGCCAGAATGCTCTTGTCTCTGGCCTGGTTTTAGGTCCAAATTAGTCAGGGCTCTGTCTGTCTACCTTAGCTGATTAAAGTGATGAACAGGAAGTAAGCAAGCACAGGCTGTTTACTGGCCCCACCCCGAGTCCTCTCAAAATGCCAGGGACTTGGTACTTTGACACAAATTCAGCAACAGCATCTTTAATCATTTCAGGGTTAATAAAAAATGTCAATTACGTTTGTCATCATGGTTATCCTAGGGGAACAATCCCAGCACAGACAATCTCTGGTCAAATGACAGCCTGCTCTGTTTGTCACAGGTCCTTCCAGCTGCCTCACTGATGAATTAATCGAGTTGGTTGCCTCCCCCTGGCCAGTCTGTTCATAAATAATCAGAAGTACTATGGATCTCCCAAATAAGCCTGACCTGCAGATCACTATCCCTAAAGAAGAAAGGCAATAAAAACTAGGGACAAGGCTCTCTCTATCCATCCGAAGGTGGATGCCTGCTTGAGAAGGGTAATGAGGCAGCCAGAAGCACCCCTACATGGACAGCACTCTTATCTCTGCAGTGGGGTCCCTCTCCCTGAGCTCAGTACAGGTCCCCAAAGGGCTCATCCTCTTCATCAGCCTCTCCCAGCTCCCACCCAGCAACCTCATTATGGGACTCCATTCTATAGCCAACGAAAAACAGGAGCTCAGAATAGCCTGGAGCGGCAAACCTCCTGGGGACTCAAAGCCAGGTGTCTAGCGCCACCCTGCTGCTCGAAGCCAAAGGGCTGGCTGAGTGCTGCATTGGAGGAGGAGGGGTTCGCAGCCAAGGAATCTCGGAGTGCTCCATGGGGCAGGAGCAAATGCACCAGGAGAACACTGCCTATAACAGCTGCCTTCAACACACAGAAGGAAGTGGAGTCCTGGAGGGAAACACTACCATCTACCCTCAAGCTACTTCACCCAATGCTATCAGAAAACCTGTCGCAATTAAACATTCCATTAAAGAGCATCGTGACAGGAGCACAACAGGACAGCTTTGTACATGCAGCTCTTCACACGGAGTCCTGTCTGGAGACACAGATCTGCGCCCTGGGGCAAACTTCCTACCTTCCCCTCAGCACCTGAGCACATTCTGACTATCCCTGTTAGCACCAAATCCTCAGACATGTAAGTCATTTGTATTTTCAGAGAGAACATGGACAGCAAGAGAAATCTGCAACTATTCCCGGAGCTGATGTTAAAGCTGTAGCAATTCAAAGGGTTAAGCTGAGCATAACTCCTCAGAGATCACTGTTAGCTTCCTTGCCTTGCTGTCACATAAAAACGTGTCCACCCCCACACGGCAATTGGGAGATGCCAACTGTCCTTCCAGAGAGTTCTGTTGCGAGTGAGAAACCCATATGACACACTTCTTCCACAGCCCAGCAGTCATTAGGTTTACAAGTTGGCTTTCATGAGACAGGCAAACCTTTATTCTGACAGCTTCCCTCAGCTGCTGGCAGTCCTCTCTCCTTCTGAAGCATTAAGATCTTGTGAATGGCTGCAATGGTGGAGTACATTGGCAGCCAGCCATATGATTGATATACAGGGCTGCAATGTGGACCTGACCTGCCAGGGATGCCCAGGCAGAGCCTCCATGGTGGGAGCGTCTGCCTGGGTCAAAGCATGAGAGCCATGCCTTATGCACGCGGCTTATAACCAGCAGCCACCTACGATGACGTCGTGCCCTAGATCACTAGAAGATTTTCAAAGGCTAAACATGATGTAAAGTCACTGGCCTGAGCTTTCTTAGTCAACTGTGCTAAAAACCAGCTTCAGAAGAATGAGTTTAAGAGTCAGACCCACATCCTAGCAGTTAGGAGGCAGAGGCAGGTGGATCACTGAGTTTGAGGACAGCCTGGTCTATACAGTCTCAGGGGCCAAAAAAAGAAAAAAAAGAAAGAAAGAAAGAGAGAGAGAGAAAGAAAGAAAGAGAGAGAAAGAAAGGGAGGGAGGAAGAAAGGGAGGAAGGAAGAAAGGAAGGGAGGGAGGGAGAGAGAAAGAGAGAGGGAGGGAAAGAGGGAGGGAGAAAGAAAGAAAGAAAGAAAGAAAGAAAGAAAGAAAGAAAGAAAGAAAGAAAGGGAGAGAGAGATAGAGGGAGGGAGGGAGGGAGGGAGAGAGAGAGAAAGGAAGAAAGAAAGGAAGAAAGGAAGGAAGGAAGAAAGGAAAAAAGGAAGAATCAGACCCACTTCAACGCCACCCTCCAGAGCAGAGCAGCCAGTTGGAAGGTGTGGATACGGGGGTTAAACCCACAGGTCCTGGGCTGCCTCAGCCCCCGTAGCTATGGGGCAGTGCAAGGGTTAAGGAGTTGGTGTCTAGCACAGAGGGGGTGTTCAATAAAAGCTCATTCAATTCAATTTGACTTAATTAAAAAACCTTACTCATGGCCTTGGGAAGAGCAGGGACACAGAGGGCTAAAACTCCAAGCTGAAATCCATTTGAAGCTATAAATCCCAAGCCCTGCCAATGGGTGCATTTTCTTATTAAGCGACGATATTATAAAGCTCTTCTGAATTCCTAGCAATGTTTAAGAGCCCTGTCTTCATCGGGCTGAAAGCTGTTGTCAAGTCACAAAGAACTTGAAGGAGATCTAAAGACAGCTGATGAAAAGGAACAACGGAAACCAAGTTTACCGAACATATCAAATGATTCCGAGGCCGCGCCTGCCTTTGCAAAGCTCCTCAAAATTACACTTCATTATGAGACTCGGAAATTAGACACCAGTAACCAAATGAGAATGCCAGAACACATAAATATTTACATAATCGTCAGAATGATATTCGTCTCCTGTGCAAATCGACCTACCACTTTGTTTCTTCTTATTAACTCAAGTTTAGAAATGGGACAATCGTGTGAAATGGGGCCCTGGGGATTGCCTCCCCAACTTAAACTGTTTCCTTTCTGCTTTTCAGAAAACAAGAGTGTGTCAAGAGAGAACATCACAAAGAAGCAAGGAGGAAAGGAGGCATTGTCTGCCTCCTGCAGGACTGGGAGCAGCATGGAGATGGGAGAGGTGGGGTGTGGAGGTGGGGATAGCAGATTATGGTAGACCAGTGAAGGAAGAGAGCAACAGTAGAAGCAGTTTATGTAGCTACACAGGATGCCAGATGCCTGTTGCCTTAAACCTATAGTACTACTCTCAAAAAATAGGGATTCTGATCCTCACTTTACAGTGAAGGAACCAAAGGCCACCAAAACAAGACGTCACCATGCCTGGGCCACATGGCAAGCTAGAGAAGGCCAAAGTCATGTCTGAGAGCTTTTTCTGCCTGGCTAACACCACTTCTTTGGTGCAAAAAGCAACAGTGTCGTGAGGTTTAACTCCTGAAAGCCACCAGGCTAATACTTAGGTAGTGGACCTTGCTGGTGCCTGTTGTGGTCTCTGAAGGAGACACCGGGGCAGAGGCTGCATGACGGTGAGAACAGATGTAGTCGGGTCCTCCAGACTGGCTCAGCCCTGAAGGAAGTCCCTGTGATGTGTCTAGCTCTCTGCTCTTGCCATCCTCTCCAGCCTCAGCCACATCAACATATAGGCATGAGCCCAGAATCTAGCTAAGCCCACCACAATGCACTAGGGAGCTCCATGTGGTCCAGTTCATGCTTAAAGTACTCCAGAGCCTAATAGGTGAGGCTTTGTTAGGTCACATTCTCCAAACCATGTGCCAGGGTGGGGGGATTTCCAGGGGTAGGACCTCCATACTCTCAAAGAAAGAAAGGGAGGATGGAGAAGGGAATGTGTGAGGGGGTGACCAAAAATTGGGGCAGCAATCAGGATGGAAAGTAAATGAATACAATTAAAATTTTAAAAAGGCAGGACGGATACCTCAGCATATGGTATAACACAGGGACAGTTGAAAGCAGTGGCATTCACACCAGGCTCTCTAGAAGCTCCCAGATAGGCTTGTCACCTCTAGCACAGAGGTTAAAAGGAATAGACTTGAGCTCTCTATTTTGGCCTAGGAGGTCCAGTCAGATACTGTTAGGTGCAAAACAAATGCCAAGAAATCCAGTGGCATGGCATGGGAAAGCTGTGGAGGTCTTCCCACCTGAGGACTCTGCACATGTAGCTCAGGAGGGCACTTACAGCCATGCTGCTACATGGTGCCATCATACAGAGATGGCTGCAAATCCACAGAGACGCCATTAAGATGCCATTAAAACCCCATTAGAACATCTGAGCCCAGGTAATGCTATTTAACACAGAAGCAAAATCAACAGGGGATGAGTTTCAGAGAGCACTGCAATGTCAAGAAGGAAAGCGAACCCTGTCAGTGCCAGACAACTCCAGACTTGCAGTTCTGGCAGCTACTGGCACCGCCTTCAGCCTCCACTGAGCATCCTGTACAAGTGCCTCTCCTGAACACCAGACGTGCCGTGCCCTGGGAGGCCTAGGCACTGAAGCTCAGGGTAGAGTGTCACATACCAGGCCCACGCAGAAAGGATCCCAAGGACAGCACTATGGCCCCTGAGCGACAGGAAGCATGCCCAGAAGCAGCACCTCTCTTTCACTTTCAAGGGAAGACAGTTGAGGCCTAGAGGACCCCAGTGCACGTAATGTACACATCAACTCGCCCATGAGCGGGTCAGCACCCTCCCCTCCAAGTCCAGGCACCTACATCTTCCTACGTGACTCAGTACCAGCACCAACTCTTCCCGTACCTAGATCTGTCAGACACACACACACACACACACACACACACACACACACATACACTCCACACACATTCACACATACACACTCCCCACATACACTCTTACCCACCCCCCTACCCCCATCCACACACTCCCACCCCCTCTGTCTAGCTACCCTGCTTACTGCATCTGTTCTACTCCATGAATGTATGTCTGCATGCCTCCTTACATGAACAAGCCTTCCCTGTGTACACCAGGCCAGCCAGGGTGCTCACACTACAAGCAGACATGAGACTGACTCTCAGTGCTTTCCCAATTGCTATAAGCACAAACTGCTACTAACTTTCAAAATTGTGTGTGTGTACATATACATATATATAATTACATATACATATATATGTATATAGCATATATATAGATATATATGTATATATATGCTATTCTACAGTATATGATATCCACTCTGAAGCAAACACATGATCACAGTTTCAAAAGCTGAGCTGAAAATTAAGGATAAGAAGTGTCTTACAATCTGTCCTAGGACACACATGGTATATGCTCACTGAGAAGTGAATAGTAGCCTAAAAGCTCAGAATAACCAGGACAACTCACAGACCTTATGAAGCTCAACAAGAAGAAAGACCAAATGCATGGATGTTTCTCACCCTACTTAGAAGAAGGAACAAAATAATCACAGGAGATAGAGAAAGGGAGAGGCCTGGGAGGGGGAGAGGAGGGGGAGTGAGAAGGGGGAGTAGGATCAGATATGGGAAGAAACAGGAGAGAAGTCCAGAGGATCAGAAAAATGAATAGAAATATGTATCAGTGGGGGATAGGGAGTGGGGTGGAGGGGGACCACTAGAAAGTCTCAGATGCCAGGAAAGCCAAAGTTTCCCAGGAGCCAATGGGGATGGCAGTAGCCAAAATACCCAACAAGGAAATAGAACCTGTAGAGACCATCTCCAGTACACAGGCACGGCCCCCAGTTGAGGGATAGTGCCACCCACCTATCTCAAAATTTTTAATGTAGAACTGTTCCTGTCTAAAGGAAATATAGGGACAAAAAAATGGAATGGAGACTGTAGGAAAGGCCATCCAGAGACCTCTCCACCTTGGGATCTACCCCATCGGCAGACACCAAAATCCTAACACTATTGCTGATGCCAATAAGTGCTTACTGACAGGATCCTGTTATAGCTGTCCTCTGAGAGGCTCTGCCAGCACCTGATTAATACAGATGCAGATACTCAACAGCCAATCATTGGACTGAGCCCGGGGACCCCAATGGAAGAGTTAGGGGAAGGTCTGAAGGAGCAGAAGGGGATTGCAACTCCATAGGAAGAACAACAATATCAACTAACCTGGACCCCTCAGAGCTCCCAGGGACTAAACCACCAACCAAAGAATATACATGGAGGGACCCATGGCTCCAGCCGCATATGTAGCAGAGGATGGCCTCATCTAGCATCAATGGGAAGGGAGGTTCTTGGTCCTGTGGAGGCTGGATGCCCCAGCATAGGGGGATGCTAGAGGGGTGAGGTAGGAATGGGTAGGTAGATTAGGGAGCACCCTCTTAAGAGGCAAAGGGAAGGAGGAGATGGGATAGAGGGTTTGCAGAGGGGAGCTGAGGAAGGGAGACAACATTGAAAATGTAAATAAATAAAATAACTAATTAAAAAAAAAAAAAGATCTGTCGACAAAAGCCCTTCCCTCCCTGGGGTTTCTGCACAGCTCCCAGAGGGATATGTGTGCTGCTCTTGGCATCTCAGGTGCGTAATGAACTCCGTAGGAAGGCCTTAGTGCACCCTCATGCCTAAGTCAAGCTCTGACACCAGGCAGCCTGACCTGGACTCCAGGGCAGCGGGCATCTATGCAGTAGTGTGCATATTACCAACTTATCCCCTCTCCTGCAAACACCCAGCCAGGCTCCTGAGATCAGACAGGAGACACGAGGCCCACTTAGGCCTCCATTACCTGTGCTATTACCGGCTCTTAGAGACACAGCACAGTTCCTGCAAACCTCAATAACGGCTCAAATGGCCCAAATGGCCCAAATGATGGTGAACAATGGACAACGACCCTGCAGCTACAGAAAGGATCGAGGCAGCTCTGAAGAGGACTGGTGTGGCCTGATTGGATGTATTGTTAAATGGAAAAAAGCAAAGATCTATAATGTTCTACTTTTTATGAAAAAAGAAAGGAAAATTAGACTAGCCATTTGTGGGGATAGGGTGGGAAAAGCCAAGCGTAGGGAGCCTGGTTATCTATCTAGCAGGGGTAGGAAGTAGGTGGATGGGATCAAGAGACTTGGGCAGGGTGGGAGGACCCCTCTCTCAACAGAACTTTTTGTGCTGGCCTGAGTTTGGGAAGTATCATGGAGGAGGGAGAGAAGGGGAAATGCTAAACAATATAAAGAGAAATAAGTGAGTAACAGGACCAGAGTGAAGAGAGAAGGTGAGGAGGGAGGAACATCTGAAAATTGAGCTGCATACTCTTAGGCCAAAGGCATCAGTAGACATCAGTAGATTGCTTCCTGCCCAGGTCAGCAACCTTGACCTCTTCGTCACATGCTGGGATTAAACAACTCTACAAATGGCCTAAGAAAATGGGAGCTGCAAAAGAAAGTATGAGGTGATTTGCTGTGCTGGAATGGAACTAGAGACATCAGTGTGCAGTGCTGGGTTTCCACACAATACATGTGTGCATACATGAGCATGAAGATTATCCAGATCAGAAGGCTGACACGCTGTATGGGTTTCCACATGATACATGTGTGCATACATGAACATAGAGGTTATCCAGATCAGAAGGCTGACAAGCTGCACAGCCCAGCAGCAACAAGCACGGCTATGACCCAAACCATGCATGGCTTCCAAATGCCTTTCCCCACACAGACGAACCAGGGCTCCTTAGACATGGCTGATTGTAGAACTCAGGCAGAGAAAGAGCAAGTGGAACATAACACACACACACACACACACACACACACACACACACACACACAAAAGTACTCAAATGATAGATTCATCTCAACTAGAAAGTGAGCTGGCATAAAGGGGCTTCATTAACCAAAAATGGATACAATGTATCATTAGTCTAAGAGTACAGGGAGTCCACAGAGATACAAATTAAATAAATAGACTGCTGGGAAAAGAAACAAGTCTTTGCAGCCAGCAAGCAATCTGAGAATTAGAAACTGCCTTTTGAAAACCATCATCAGAGGTCTGGTTCCCGAAGGAAGAGAAGCAGCACCAAGCCCAACGGATGAAAGTTTGTGAGCTAGCAGAGCATTTATGTAGACCTCAAGTGTCTCCTGTGCAGTTTTTAATGTGGAAGACGCCATCAATTGGTCTGACAGTTACAGCACCCTGACAGGATGTTCTGAAAGTACACAAACAGAACCCAAAACATTCCTTCCCAAAGTGCAGAATTGGAACCTGATCACAAGGAATCTCATGGCAGAGCCACAAAGGTAACTGTGCCCTCTACGTCTGTGGATGGTATGAGAAGCTATCCATACTAAAGGAGACAAAAGGAGGGACAATGTAGGACAGCAGGCCATGAGCTCCCTCTGGCTGACAGGATGTTCCTGGTTTGGAGGTGAGTCAGGCAGGACAGTGCTCTGCCTAGCTTGCAGTGAGCCTTGGGTTCTGTCCCCATAGCCACACAATTGGGGTGGCCAAGGTCTGTGATCCTAGCACTACTTCCCTACTGGGCTGGCTAGTTTTATGTCAGGTTGCCATGAGCTAGAGTCCTCTGAAACGAGGAAGCCTCGGTTGAGAAAATGCCTCCATAGATTTGGCTGTAAGGTATTTTCTTAATTAGTGATTGGTGGGGAAAGGCCAGCCCACTGCGGGTGGGGCCACCACCAAGGCCAGCCCACTGTGGGCGGGGCCATCACCAAGCTGATGGTCCTGGGTCCTATAAGAAGGCAGGCTGATGGAGCCATGAGAAGAACCCCATGGCCTCTGCACCAGCTTCCGCCTCCGGGTTCCTGGTTCCTGCCGCCAGTGAGAAGAACTCCATGGCCTCTACATCAGCTCCTGCCTCCAGGTTCCTGGTTCCTGCCGCCAGTGAGAAGAACCCCATGGCCTCTGCACCAGCTCCTGCCTCCAGGTTCCTGGTTCCTGCCACCAGTGAGAACTCCATGGCCTCTGCATCAGCTCCTGCCTCCAGGTTCCTGGTTTCTGCCACCAGTGAGAAGAACCCCATG
>NW_022196912.1:122707509-122734802 GCF_008632895.1 Mastomys coucha | reverse complement strand
TGGTTTCTGCCACCAGTGAGAAGAACCCCATGGCCTCTGCATCAGCTCCTGCCTCCAGGTTCCTGGTTCCTGCCCTCACTGCTTTTGATGATGAACTGTTACATGGTACTGTGATTACAAATAAACCTTTTCTTCCCCAACTTGCCTTTGGTCATAGTGTTTCATCACAGCAGTAGTAACCCTAACTAAGACAACTAGGTAGCAAGTTTTGAGCCAGCCAGCATGGGCTACATGAAACCAGGCCTCAGAAAGGAAGGAAGAGAGGGAGGGAGGGAGGAAGCAGGAAAGGAAGGAGGAAGAGAAGAGAGAGAAGGTAAAGGGAAAAGGAAAAGAAAAACATCTTTAAGACAACTGACAAAACTGTCGGGAAGGTATGCACACAGCGGATGAGCTGTTAAAGTTGAAAACTGTGCCTGTGGAAGAGGCTGTCTTTCTTTAAGAGACCTACACTGGAGTATTTAGAAATAAACAGTCTCCATTGGTACTCTTTAGAGTTGAGAAATGTGTGTGAATACGTATCACTAATACATACACACAGGGTAGAAAATGAGGCTGGCACTTAGAGAACTTAGCAACGAGTCTAGGAATGCTCCGTACTATTCTTGTGAGTCTTCTATAAGTTTGAAATATGTCAGCGTTTTTAACAAGAGAAAGGACGGACAGAAGGTAGGTTTGTGTGAGCTAGTAAATTTGCTAGGCTTATTTGTAAGATCTCCTTTAGCACGCTACACTTTTGAAAGAGTCTGCCATTGTGACAGTGAGCTTCCAAAAAGTAATAATGAGAAGAGTTGACTCCTCAAGGGGGATGATAACTGGGTGCTTGCTACACAATGCAGCCCGGGCTTCTGGGAGTGTCTTCCCTTTCCTGCACCATCTCATTCCTTTCTCTTCAGACTTCGGCTTCAGCAGACTTCCTAATCCAAGTGCGAAGAGAATGAAGCTCTTGGATTCGCCTCAGGTTCCCACTTCAACCACTGTCATAACTTACAATTTTCTGACACTGAACTTGGGATGCTCAGGGTAGTGTGCAGATGGCACTCAGAAGCAGCATTTGGAGAAGAAAAGCACTCATCTTTGAGGAGAGATTGCAAAGGAATTTATGGCTAAAATACAGTCCTATTTCTCTAGGCCAAGTCACTCTCTAAGCACTATGTGTGCTTCACATCATCCTTAACACTAATTCAGCTCTTACGGATTCCTCCCAATATATAAAGAGGGAGATGTTAATAAATAATCCTTTAACTGCCTTTACCAAATGTATATTACTTTTAATTTGAATTAAGCAAAAACAAACAAAAAAACAATTTCTTTTAGTTAACTAGAGATTTGAAGTACCTTGCCTGGGCAGTTTTATGATTCTAGAAAAATCCTTTAGAAAATATAATTAAGTCTAAATGCTCTAAAATTACTGGTCTTATCAAAAGTTATTTTATTAACTGAGGTGCCAATGGTAAAGATACGCAAATCAATCCATGTCAGTGTTTTACTGTCATGCATTAATTAATCATGCTAATAAAATCAGAATGTACCTAATCACATGTGTCAGAGGCCAACTAGAGTGACAGGTTAACTAACTTAGCAGAAATGGCATTGACTGAAACCTGGAAGTGTGGTTAATGTGTTCGCTCATTGATTTACTTAGGGCATACTTACGAGAGGCTGGTCACAATGGAAACACAATACCAGAGGGAAGCCCTTCTCTAGTGGCATTTCCCACTCATTGATTTATTCAGGACATACTTACGAGAGGCTGGTCACATGGAAACACAATACCAGAGGGAAGCCCTTCTCAAGTGGCATTTCCCACAGGCTATGTCAGGGCATCTTGAGCATCTCAAGAATTAGTGGCCAAAATGAGTAAGCAACCTCCAGGGCCCCAGCCAGCCATCCCGAAAGGTACATTCATCAAGTCAGGGACCAAGGGGCAAGCTTCCCTGTGCATGCTCTCCCTAGCACGGCCCACTTCCTGGGGCTGCTCAGCATTGGCCCCCTTCCCACTCAGCAAGATCCAGGTTTCTCCCTGAGTTACCCATAGCAAGCCACCCTTTTCCTTTTGTGTATCAGTGTCCTCTGCAATAGGGGCAGCACTCCTTGTGTAAGCTGTGAGGCTTCGCACACACAGCCATTCTCACAGCATCCACTCTAATTAAATCAACACTCAGTGGATCAGCAGTCTCTGTAGCAGGCAGACACTGTTTCTTCATTTGCAGTGCCTGAGACAGAGCGGGCCTTGAGCACCTTATGAAGACATTCCACCGCTGTGCTAGATCCCCAGCTCTCACTGCTCTATAGCCCAAGCCAGCCTAGGATGTACTACTACATAGCCAAGGCTGTGCTCAAACTTGTAATAATCCTCCTGCTTCATTCAGCCTTCCGAGGACTGGGAATATAGACATCCAGCTCTAGAAACCTGTGCACTGACTAGAGAGAAGGCAAGACAAACATTGCCATTAACATACACACTGAGGATCTGAGCTGAGTCTCATCTAAGTCAAAGGTTACAATTTCTGTTTCAGAAGGGACAAGGGTAGAGGAGTGTCAGAGAGTGTTGGGTCCAACCAGTAGGTCTTGTCCCTAGTCTTCATCTGATACACTCATCAGAGTCAGCAGGCAGGGCTCAGGCAGGCTCAGGATAGGAGGTTACCTGCCCCAAGGGCTCCTGGGACTTTGGGATCTAGGTAGCACCTCTGAGACCAGTTCTATCTCATTGTTGGCAATCTTTCAGACTTAGTCACAACAGAATCTCACTGAGATCCTCTGAGGACCAGGCAATATCCAAGTATGCTTAAGGTCTTAGCTTTCCCGAATTCCTACAGCAGTGTCCTGTGTGGCTGCATTTAGAATAAGCTTCTAAGGATGTAATTAAGTGATGTCCTAAGGCTGGGGCCCTGATCCCTTATAAGAACAACCACTTGACATAGGATGTGAAGTGTGATACCCCTGCCCATAGCAGTGTACATGCACACACACACACACACACACACACACACACACACACACTGCAAAGGCCTTGTGAGCACACAGTGATCCAGCATTTTATACAACAAAAAGGGAGGCCCCTCCTGAGGCCAACCCTGCTAGCACCTTGATCTCAGACTGCCAGTCTCCAAATGCACATGATGAATCCCTGGCTTCCCGTACACACTCAGAAGCTGTGTACATGAAGAGTTGCTAAGGTCTCTCTCACACTGGAGCCTGGTTTACAAGTATCTCCAGAAGAGCTATGCTCTGCTGTGTAAGAGGGACCAGTGGGTTTCTGAAGCCTCGCAATGCCCCGAAGGCCTAGAAACTATACCTTTTCCTGTCTTTCCCTTAGGTTTGCACACCTACCTTAGAGGAGTCTGTTTACCTTACAGAGGTAGGAGCGCAAGAGGCCTGTGGCCTCTGCTGCGTCACTTCTCATCCCCAAGAATGGAGGAGCCAGTGACAAGACAGGTGAGGCCCCTGGAGAAGGGGACAAAGTACCCTGTATAAAGCACAGGGTCACCGGGATGTATGGCAGGTCCTGTTCTACAACCCTGACTACAACTCAGGGGATAAGCCACCTCAAAGTTTCACAAATGAGTGCCTGAGGCGAGGTGGAAAGTTCCCAGTGGCAGTTGGTATACTCTGATTCACCAAGGGCAGGATCTAAGAAGGTTGATGGGAAGCGAGGCTGACATGCTTGCTGGAGAAAACTGCATTAGATGAGTCAGAACGGCTCGGGGGATAATGATGACGCCGACGCCAAAGACACCAAAGGAAGCTTGGTGATACTGCTTTGTGAGAGGTAGGAAGGAAAACAACTCGATTTCATGAAATTAATTCCTATGAGATTTTAAATATGAATGTGCAACTGAATTAAAGTTCTATTCGAAGAATAAAAGTGGAGATACAGTACTTTGGAAAGAAACATCTCAGATTTTAAAACACCCTACCTGACACAGAGTGCAATGGCTCCTCACAGGGGCGGCTGTTGGGAGGACACCTCCCAGGAAGAAGCGCCAGGCCACGGTAGCCTCAGTCAGCAAGCCCCAAGGATTCCCCTGAGTGACACAGGGATGAACTAAGGGCCAAACAGGCAGCAGGTGGCACTCCTACTGAGACCACTGACTAACCAGCACGGTAGAACATTCAGTACTCAGAGGCTAAGCTGGCTGTTGGCACTCTCCCTATCACTGGTAAAGCCAGCAGTGGTACTCAGGCTGCCTAACTCTGATCTGCCTCGCTACCCATACTCCATGTCTCCTGCACTCCTTGAGGTAGGTTGGGTGGAGGGCTGGACCCAAGTACAGGACAACATAGCCTCCGCTTCCTGTCTTGTGCTGGGTCCGAGACACTTGGCTCATATGCACCAGTGGCCTCAACACTTTGGTGAGAGCACATGTCAGATGCTTCCTGAAGGGAGAGTGACCTTAGGGAATGTTCCCAGGAGGCAGGGGAACCAGGGAAATAAGGGAAGATACTGGGTCTTCTCAAGAGAACCTCCTACCCTTCAAAGAATCACCAGGATCAGAATGGCAGTCAGAGCAGGCACCAGCTGCCTTCCTGGCAGAGAAGCTGGGCCCAGCACTCTGGGCTGCAAGAGAAGGTTGTAGAAGGAGCCCTCCCAGCCTGCCTCTGGGCTCCTTGCATACACGGAGGTCAGGGTGTCCATGAACAAAGCCAGACACCAGCAGTGCCCAGTCTAGCACTCCAGCCAGCTCTCTCACAACAGCACGGGTCCAGACACCCTGAGCTTGCCCTTTGACCTGGACTAATTTTCCATGGCCCAGGAAGGATGCTAAGTGACAGGATCCATCTACTCAAGAAAATGAGGCCTGGAACCCTGGAGTATACTTTCCTCTCCCCAACATTTCCAGCTCAAGCCTGGACTGCCACAGCTAAGCTGCAGGGACAGCACAAGACAACTCCTTGCTACAGTATTCACAACACTCCAGCCATGTGCCACCTAATGTGATCACACAGGGTACAGCGGTAAAGAAACACAGGTCCCCTCCTCAAAGTCATCAGGAAATGGTCCAGGAGGCGCCTGAGTGCTGTGATGGAGGGCATTCAGGGCAGAGGAAATGCAGCAGCAGGGAGGTGTGCTGGGGAGTCAGGGAGGGAGCCCTGAGCAGTGTGCACCTTAGAGGGGTAAGAAAGGACACACAGGATCGTACACATCTGCAACCCCAGGACTTCGAGGTGAAAGCAGAAAGAGTAGGAGGTCGAGGTCAGTCTGGGGAACACTGTCCATTGGACACCAATCAGAGCAGCATGAAATTCTATCTTTTGAAAAAAACAGGTAAGTAAAGGCTTGTGACACAAGCCTCTAGAGGAGGCAGAGGCCAGCTCAGTCTACATGTAAATTCCATGTCAACCACAGCTACACAGTGAGATCCTCTCTTGGTGTGTGTGTTTGTGTGTGCACATGTGTGCGTGTGTGCACACAGTAGAGAGGTGAGATGAGAGCCAAGAAGGAGAAGGAAAGATTGACATACTGAGGAGACATACTTGGAAGACATACTGAGGAGTCATGGCTCTGTTCTGGAGGCTGAGGAGTGCTCTAAAGGGACTGGGCAAGCCTCTAGGGCAGCCATAGCTGTCACAAGAGAAGCCACCAGGGTAGGCGATAGGGACCGAGTCTGCTAGGGTTTGAGTAAATGATAGCAGGGCAGTCAAAAGCCAAGCCAGGCAGCATAGCCAGGGCACGAGCTGTCTTCTCTTCCTGTGTCCCCAGTGCATGGCCCAGTGCCTGGTCACTTGAATGAGAAGAAGGCTCCTCTCCTGGGAACAACAGCTGAGTTAGACGGGGCCTTGGCTCAGATGCACAGTCCAGCAGGCCCCACTCCAGGCCAGCCATGGGACCTGAGCCAGCAGCACTCAAATCCTCCCTCCCCTGCCACACCCAGTAGAGGGCAGGAGAGCATTCAACAAGTGCTTGGCTGGGGGAGATGCACCCTTTCTTCAGAGAATCTGGAACACAGATTTCTAACTTCTTGTAAGATAGATGTTCACTGCTCTCTGGAAGGGCAATGCCATTCAAGAAAAATAACCAATAACTCTTCTGAGTTGGAATCCCATTCTCAGTTTGATTTCTGGAAACCCAGAAAAAGAGAAACAAAGTAAATTATAATTGCATAAAGCAACAACTCACCACGGACTCCATTAGCTTTTCTGCACTGACTGACGGCTTTGCTATGGATTCTTCTAAAAGGCTTAATTTGTGCCTTTACTTGCAAGTTAGTGAGTCAGAAAAAAATTAACTCTAGCTTAGGTTCATACAGAAAAACTAAGTCCCCCACTGGGGGCTCTAGGTGCACATTCTCCATGACATTGTGCAGAAGACAGCCTCGTACTCATCTTGCACTTGCATAAATCTAATTTATGAGTCTGATCTGTGGTACAAATGTCCAGACGGAGCCTTCAGAGGGCTTGAGTCCACCCCTACCCACCTGCACAGCTCACACAGACAGACAGCTTCCCAGATCATGTCTCTGCCTGCATATTCTATGGCTGGAATGAGGCTGAAATTGTCTTCATTCTGTCCCTAGCACACAAGAGCTTTGAAAAACAGCCCACAGATTTCAGCCAGGGACACTATTAGATTAACAAAGACCCTTGAAATGAAGCCTGTCATTTTCGAGAACTCCTTCAAAACAAAATCGTGACAGGGCCTTCAAAATCAGCCGGCTGAGTCTGCGTCAACGCGAGACCTTGCCCGCCATCATCCGCCTGTGACAGCACTGCCTAATGGGTTTTGTGCGTGGGAGAGCTGAGCTGCCATGGACGTTTACGTGAAATACACAAGCAGGCTCTGGCCTGAGTACCTGCCCCTGTCAGACTTCTTTTGTAATCAGTGTGAGAGGTGGGAAGGCTCTGGAAACTAACAGATGTAGGTCTTGCTGCTTTCTCTGTGTGTACTCACCCTGCACCTGCACCCTAACCCTGCTACATGCCTCCCAACACCAGGTGCTAGGAGAGCTGCTGCTCAGACCTGTGAGGTCTGAGGGAGGGCGGGAGGGCAGGAGACCAGGCTCCAGGAATCCAGGAACACCTGAGCTCTGCGGGCTGGGAGGCCATAACCCAAAGCATAGTTTTTATAGAATTGTTCGGCTAACTGAGCAAGGTAGATGCAAGTGAGACATTTGTCTAGAGCTGCTGCACTCACTCTGTCCTGGACCATAGACATGACAGACCAGGCTCTTCAGAGACCACACATGACTGACAGACCAGCCACTGACCAGGTGATAAGGTCACATGCTGAGTGCTGGGGACAATGTAGCCTTGCCAAGCCTCGGTTTTCCTGTCAGTGTGACAGGAAAATCAAATTCTTATGCTATGAGATAGTAGTTATTTAGCAAAGCTGGTGCAGAGCATCCTCACCTAGGCGTTGACAACTGCTGTTCCTGACAACCTACAAGAACTGCTACTGACAGCCCAAGCATGATTTTCACTAACTAGAAAACCAAGACATTGGGCCAGGAAAGGCTGCCCCAGAATGCAGTGTCAGATGTCCAGGCGCAGGGCACTGAGAAAATGGCTATGCCTGGCTCTTGGGATGCCCTAGCAAGTTGGGGTCTTTGGCTGGGTAGGAGTGGAAAGCCCCATCGAGGTGCTGTTTGGTTCTGCATCTTACCACAAAGCCCTGGGGTCAGTGGGCAAATCTTCAACAGCAAGGTCAGGCCCTGCAGTCTCAACATGCAAACAGAGCCTGGAGCTTAATAAAAGCAAGAGGCAGAAGGGGTCTGAATATGGAATTCCTGGGCTGTGACCAATCTAACTCAGAAATAGAAGCAAAGACCTGGCCCCTTTTGGGGCTTGCTGGTTCCAAGAACACTGTGTGAAAAGTCTAAGGCTCTGCACCCTGGCTGCCTGGAGGGTGACGCAGTGTAAGTGAGTGCCTGCAATCAGGAGCAGTAAACATGCCAACCTGGGAAACTGACCTGATATGTCCAGGACACCCTTGTGGATCCATGAAGGGATGCTCAGACCCCAAAGCCTTCTCCTTTAAGACAACAGGAAATGAGGATGAGTACAGTAGCACACACTTTTAATCCCAGCACTCAGGAGGCAAAGGCTAGTGGATCTTGTGAGTTTGAGGCCAGCCTGGTCTACAGACTGAGTTCCAGGACAGCCAGGGATAAATAACAGAGGCTCTATCTCAAAAAAAAAAAAAACAAACAAACAAAAAACAAAAAACAAAACAAACAAACAAACAAACAAACAAACAAAAAAACCAACAAAGGACCTCCTGGTTTATACTCACTCTATGTAAGGAGAGCCCCCCATGAGATGGCTAGTAACACAGCTGGTAGCAAACACTGTTCTCAGCTTTCCAGGGATCAGATGGAGCCTATCCAGCCTCCACCCGCAGTTCCTGCAGAGAATAATGTTCTCTCACTAGCTCTGGATAAAGCTACCATGTTCACAGGACATTGTATCCAAGCAACCTAGCATAGACAGTTTAACACACATGGCTCACAGCGTGACACCACAGGTTCAACAGGCTACTTCTGAATGCTACAAAGTGGTGGCTCTGATCCTGTTTACCTCTTACACCCACAGCCAGGTTCTTTGGGGTGCTGAAGGATCCCAGCACCCCTAAGGAGGGAAGCAGGGCAGGTAATATTCTCCAGTGAGCCACAGGTGGAATGTTCAATGTTCAGACAAAGCAAACTTAAGTTAAAAAGTAGTCCAAACCTCACTTTTCAAGAATAGCTTAGAAATTTATCAAAGAACTTGTGGTCAAATGCAGCAATATTCCAGATGTTTCTGAGAAGTTCATAGATCCGATTGATGATTATAATAACCAAGGGCTCCTTATTATTAGGGTCAAAGTGGATTTCCTGTGAATATACAATGCAGGCTTCATGCCTGTATCCAAAGTTATGTGACCTCACAGTGTCACTTTTAAAAGTGTGACTGAATAACTGCGTACCGTGCTGCCCATGATGAAACACAAGCAGGCCCCTTGCCTTCCAGTCTCCTCCACAGGCTTTACATAGATCATTACAACAGAGACCACAGTAGGTGCCAGAAGTAATTAAATGTCCACGGGACTGGAAGGCGGATTGGTGAGCGCGGAGCTTGGTACACGAGCACGGAACCCTGAGTCCACATACCCAGCACCCATCTAAAGGCAGGGGTGTGCCGCACACAGCCGGAACCCAGTGCTGCAGGAAGGAAGGCACCGACAAACCCCAGGGGCTCACTGTCCAGCACATCGCACCAAAATGGGGAGCTCTGTGCTCAGTGAGAGACCTAAGTCTTAAAAACAAGGTAAAGGACAACAGTAGAAGATACCCAACACTGACCGCTAGGACACACACACACACACACACACACACACACACACACACATCACATCACATCACAAATAAAATAAAAATTAAAACTTAAAAAAAAAAAACTTTGTGGACTTTTTAAAGTCCACAAAGACAGTGAGAACTAGGAAACACATATTGGCACCATTTCTTACTTCTATTATTGTGGTTTAATATCCTAAGAACGGGGCTGCCAGACAAAGGGAAAGCAAGCTTCGGGGCATTTGTAAATTGGGCAAATTACAGGGAGGTGAGAGATTAATGCAGCCTGCAGTTCCTGGGATCATTTGTTTCATAAATGAGTCATGCTAATAGTAACTCCGAGATCTTCACAGTAGTTTGCAATAAACTCTGTGGGAAACTCACCACTTCTCTCTTGAAAGATTGACATCATAAGCCAAAAACTAGCACTCTGGCACTTCTGTCTTCCGCAGGCAAGCAGCTGGGTGGGAACACAAAGCCATCCCCACAAGGCTGCCAGGGTTCAGCCTCACCAGGCAGGCAAGTAAAACAACCAGATCCCACACCCACGGGAGGACAAAGCTCAAAATCCAAACACCAAGAACTGGAGGGGGTGTGACAGCGTGGAGCTGTCAGTACACCGGTGGGTGTCAGGGAACAAACATGTAGGAGAACAATTCAGCAACACAAGTGGGTCCAAAGGGGCCTGTGCCAAGGCCCACCTGTTCACTGAGAGAGGCCCAGGCCAAGCCCCACCTGTTCACTGCAAGGGGCCCAGGCCACAGGAACTCTCTTACCATATACAAGGAGGCACACCTAAGAGTACTGGCCTTAAAATAGGCCTGCCACACCAGTGACACTCACCGCACTCGAGGAATCGTCTGACTGCTCTTCCTCTGAATGGGAATGGGCCTAAAGGACAGAATCTGAAGAAAAGGACACACTTGACAGTGACATCTAAGTCCTAAGATACACTGAAACCTAGAACCCAGCTACTTCGGGTTGCCCAGGCTAGAGGGACAGCTACGCCATGGATAGCAGTGAGGCTGGGCCTCCAGCTAACAGCCAGGGTCACTCAGCAGACTCCAGGTGAGCGAGTCAGAAGATGAGACCAGCTGCAGCCTTTACTGACCTACGCAGTACCAAGTCAAACAGAGATGGGCAAGCCCGCGAGGCCCAGCACAGACTGCAGATTCACAAGTATAATAAATACCACTGTTTTAATGTTGCAAGTTCAGAGGGTACTGTACAGAAATAGACAGCTAGAACATGTTTGCCACAATTTTACTGGCAAGATATAAAATAAGCAAAAGCTTAACTGCCCCCAATTAAAGAAACAAAATCTTAACTCCTATTTGTTCATACAAAGGAATGCTACACAGCAATTAAAAATGAAGTACAAGCTAGAGAGATGGTTCAGTGGTTAAAAGCACATACTACTCTTCCAGGGGACCCAAATTCAGTCCCCACAAGCCACATCTGGCTGCTCCCAGAAGCCACATCTGGCTGCTCCTGGAAATCAGATGCCTCAGATCTCTGCAGGTACCCAAACTCAACCACATACACCCATCCACACCACATACACTTAAGTAAATATAATTAAACCATCTTTTAAAGAAATGAATGAAGTAGATGAATGGATTGGTAGGTAGATGGTCGAGTGGGTAAGTTAGGTGGGCAGATGGCTAGATAGCAAAACAAGAACAAAACCATAAAGCTGAATGTTTTATAAGTTGAAAATGGACATAGGGTGTGGTAACACTTTTATGAACCTCTAAAATGTAAAAAACATGGCCAGCAAGATGGGTCAGTGAATAAAGTGATTGCTGTCAAGTCTGATGTCTTGAGTTTCAGCCCTGAGATCCACATTATAGAAGGAAAGAAAGGACTGCAAGTTGCCCCCTGACTAGCACATATATATGACATGGTATCCACATATACATAAATGATAGATGATAGGTAGATAGATAATAGATATGTAGATGACAGATAGATACATATAGGTAATAGATACATAGATTAGATAGATGATAGATACATAGATGGTAGATAGATAGGTAGATAGATAGATAGATACTTTTGTTTGTTCTTTTTCTTTTATTTAGTTTGGTTTTTTAAGACAAGGTTTCTCTGTGTAGCCCTGGCTGTCCTAGAACTCACTCTGTAGACTAGGTTGGCCTCAAACTCAGAGATCTACCTGCCTCTGCCTCTCAAGTTCTGAGATTAAAAGCATTTGCCACCACCACCCAGGAAAATGGAAATTTTTAAAATTAAAAAATGCAAAAACATAGTCAGACCCTGGTGGCGCACACCTTTGATCCCAGCACTCAGGAGGCAGAGGCAGGTGGATTTCTGAGTTCAAGGTCAGCCTGGTCTACAGAGTGAGTTCTAAGACAGCGAGGGCTACAGAGAGACCTTGACTCAAAAAACTGAAACAAAATCAAAAAGACAGTATTTTGCGTTGCTTATAGATAAACACACAGTAAACATTTATATGCCCACCACAGGCAGGGCAATGGCCACACCCCAGAGTAAAAGAAGGCGGGCTTTAGCTACCTTATCCCTATCTTACTCATTACAAAACAAAATTAGTGCAACATAAATCTGAGAAATGCTCGTAATCCTAAAACCTGGTGGTGGGTGTGTGGGAGTTAGCACTTCTCACACTTGTCTACAGAATTAAAATAGGTCACAAATCACTCATTTCCACTCAGTCAAACCCAGCTCGGTTTACACAGGAGCACGGTGCAGTTTAGAGAGCTTGTTTCCACCCTTCTTCTGTGTAGTCCGAGGGCTGCTCTGAAGCTCCGGATTCCCAACCCCCCCGCGGGACTCAGCACACGTCCTCTCCAGGACTTACCCGAAGGCCCGTGAGCCTGGAAGCCTCTGCTCTCTTCCCTGGCTGCACTCCACAGGAAGCAAGGGCATTTCCTAACCCTGAGGCCTTGGCAGACTTGAAATGTGGGAAGAAAGGCAGCCCATTCAAAGGACGAGGCCCTGTGAGGACATGGAATGCCATCAAACAGGCAGCTGAAGATTGAAGGACACAGGAAAAGTAAGTATCCCACCGTGGCCCAAGGGCAGGATGGGCTCTGAGTGTCAAAAATGAGCAGAAATATAGAGTCGGAGAGATGTGCAAATGGCAGGTGGGAGCTGTCAAGGGACCAGCAGAGGAAGGACAACAGCTACATGAAGGGCACAAGACAGGAAGCTGCTCTCCAGGGGCATGGGAACCAGCCCAAACTCTACCTCAAATTTCCTAGTTCCCAGACCTCCTGATGTTTGCCACACATCATCATCCTGGCTGACACACACCCGGAGCCCATGGCTCATCTTTATTTCTATTTTCCAAAACTATAAGATATTTTTAATTAAAAAAAAAGAAAAGCTGTTCTTAGTCTTGGCTGGTTAATTCCAGATGTGGAATCAAGCCTGGGAAAATAACTGCACAGAAGCTAAATATTATGTACCTAAAATAATCGTTGCAGCGCCAACTATAAAACAATGGTAAAAACTGCTCAGCACACAGGGTGTGATTCTGCTAACCCCAGTACAAGCACAGCACAGAGGGCGACTGTCAGAAGCTATAAACAGGAGCCAATTTACTAATTAGCTTTGAAAACATGACCCAAAATGGCATATGAAAAACCCCTACAGAACTATAAACAATATGTTCGCAAGTAAAAGATACAAAATAGAAGTTATTTGCTGTGGGCTTCAATGACCCAGCCAGCAGAGGGAGGTGAGGAGGCAGGAGGTAGGTAGCTGGGGTCTGGTATCATATACAAACATGCTGTGGAAGCAGCAGCCCCAGGCCCCGGAGGCCTCTTGGCAGGTCTAGGGTTGAGAAGCTGTTCCCTGTGACACTGCAGATACAATTATAGACTGACACCAGGCAAGCCCTGTGGCACAATTTGTTCCCAGGTCCAGACCCCCAACCCAGGGGAATGCAGTATTTTTTTAAAAAAAAATGATCCTAGAGAGACTTCAGAGCATAGACTGGTGTATGCAAAACCCTTCAGCTTCCCATTATTTCAAATACGCACATCCTTGAGCAATTAGCTCAAGAAAAGAATCAAAGCATACACCATGGCCTTTAGCACTGAGCCTTGGCCCGGCCACGGACTGCCTTGGGGCACAGCACAAGGCCCATTTGTGAGATGTAGACATGTCCACATCCCTACCCACGATCTTCCTCCAGCTATGGAGACAGCTCTTGACATTGCTGTCTGAAACTACATGTCAAAATTATTACATTAATGTGAATGGCTACAAAACTATACCTTGCTTCTAAATGAAAACCCCGGGCTGACAAACCTTCCAGCAGATACAAGACTGTTAATGTGGTAAAGACCATCACGGCTCCAAAGATATTACCATAGCCCCCACCCTTGTAGCAAGGAGGGATGCTAAACTATACTGGAAACCTCTGCAAATTGCCTAATTCTAGTTAATAAGGTCATCATCTTTCCAGTGAAATGGCCTTTCTGTTTTCCAACAGAGCCCTCACCAATTCTAAAAGCTCCATTTGAAGACTCCCCAAGACGACTATCACATTGCAGGGCAGGCAGTAGCAGAAGGGAGTGAGGCATGAAGGAGAGGAAAGCGAACACTCGCCTGGGGCCAGCACAGCAAGGCAGGACCCTAGGTGAGAGCACAGAAGGAGGGAGAGGCAGTGAAAGTCCCATGAGGCGTGGCTGTGCAGGCCACCTTGGGCCATCCTGAAACATATACAGCCGAGTGTGACAAACTCACCTTGGCATTTATTTGGCTGTGTCTAATGCTCTGGCGGCGAAGACTTTAATATTTATTTTTCACTTTCTTTTGGGGGAGAGGTGGGTTCAAGACAGGGTTTCTTCTGTGTAGCCCCAGCTGTCCTGGAACTCACTCTGTAGACCAGGCTGGCCTCGAACTCAAAAATCCGCCTGCCTCTGCCTCCCAAGTGCTGGGATTAAAGGCATGCGTTACCAGTGCCTGGCTTTATTTTTCACTTTTAATAGTTGCACAAAAGGCAGAAAGGCCAACTCTGGGGTGCCAATGTGTGAAGTACAAAGTTGAAAGCAGTGTGAAAGAAAGAAACAAGAGGCCAAAAATGACCTTTGAGTAAACCTTGAGTAAACAGGTCCATGCTGGGAGCCAGGCTGGCAATAAATCCCCATGACAAGCCTATCCGTGGTAAGATGATGGACACAGATGACAGGAGAACCAGGGAGAGCCAAGGTCCGGCAGAACCACATTCCTGCCTCTGTGCATAGGTCCAGCCCCTGATATCAGGCAGCAGCACAGTGACCACAAGCTCATCAGCTCAGGCCAGCCCTACTTGGCACACAACCATGAAAAGGCTCAGTCTCTAGTGCCCCCATCCATGAGAGGAGGAGGAAGTCTAGCAATTCTCCCCAGAGCATGAGGGTGGCTCACCTGAGCCTACTGTCAAAGCAGGAGTTAAGCAGGAGACTCAGTAAGAGCAATAAGCCAACAGTTCAATAAGCCATCAAGGGGGTTCCCTGGGTCACAGGAAGTAGCCTGGCCCTACACCTGGACATTATGTGACCTCTGCAGGCTGAAACACTTGTCTCCAATCTCAGATGACTGGCAGACTAACAGGGGGTAAAATACATGTCACATAACAACCCACTAAGGAACTCACCGGTCCACCCCGAGCTGGTGTAGGCACAAGACTTGGCAAAGGAGACAACCAGAAGCGCCATGACTGATTATGGGAACGGTGGTCACATCGTCACCATGGGGCACCTGCCACTCACTAGGGTACGCAGAGCACCTCACTGGTACTTACCCTGATAGTCTCAAAACATGCTTCCTACACAGGAGCAGCAAACTGCTGTGAGGCACAGACACACTCAAGAAGGCTGTGTAAGCCAGTGAGTCACAGCCTAGGGAGTGATGACAGCAAAGGCTACACAGCATGTGTCCATCTACGAGGGCAGAACACACCCACCCACTCTGTCTCCTGCCCCTGGGCCTGCCATCTGGTAGAATGCTCATTGGAGCAGCAGGATAGTGGGGAGGAGGTAACACAGCCAGCTGTGCTTGGTAGCTCACAGGCACTGTCAAGAACTATGTGGCATTTGAACTAACCCTGCTAGCAAACGGACAGGCGAGACTGACAGAGCCTCACCATACTTTCCCAAGGGCACAAGGCTCCTGGAGCAGAGAGAAGAGCAGCCCACTATCCATGGTAGCAGCAGCAGTCAGAAAACACATCCTAGATTTCACAGGTGAGGAGAGGAAGGCCAGGTGGTACCTGAATACACCTTAGGATGCACCACGGAAAGGGTTCGAACACTGGGAAGACCCAACTACACATGAGGGACTGCAGCCCCTACACTGAGGGAAAGTACTGTCTTTATTAAGTCTTCATTATGCACATGAAAGGAAGCACCACCCATTGTCTAAGCTGCTGGCTATACAAACATTCTTGAAGGCATGCCAGGGGTTGGTGGGAGCGGCTTATGTTGAGGGGTGGTTTGGGGACAGCATTGCCGATAGCTGCTGATGGATTGGAGGATAATGTTCTGGCCCCAGTAACTGAGAATGAGATGCCGTGTGCTATGGCTGGGATGTGAACCTTGACACCTCACATCATACCCATAGTTCATGGCATCTCACTCTCATTTGCTGGTGCCTCCAATCCATCAGCAGAGCCCCTCATATAGGAAGTGGAGCACACGGCTACCACACAGCCTATAGCTCCACTCTTAGATGTGTGCCCAAGGAAAATAGAATTTGTCCACATGCATGGTCATAAAAGTATGATCTCTGATTGCCCCAAACTGGAAACAAAGAAAATGCCCATCACCAAAAGAATGGATGGCAAGTCATGGTATTTTCATGCAATAAAACACTATTCAGCAACAAAAAGGAAGTTAGGGCCAGTGAGATGACTCAGCAGGTAAAGGTACTGACCAGCTGCCAAGCCTTACAACCTGAGTTTGACACCTAGAACACATAGTAGGAAAGCTAAAAGTTGTCCTCTGGCCATGTGTTTGCATGTGCAAACACACACACCCCACACACATTTGTGTAAACAAACAAACAAACAAACAAATAAAATATGATAAAAATCTAAAGGATTATATGATGAACATTATGGACAAATCTCAAAGTATTTTGTTACAAGGAAGAAACCTGGGCCGAGCATGGTGGTTCATAGGCTTTGTGGTTCATGAGCATGGTGGCTTATGCATGGACTTGGTGGCTCATGGGCTTGGTGGCTCATGAATGGGCTTGGTGGCTCATGGGCATGGTGGCTCATGAATGGGTCTGGTGGCTCATGGGCATGGTGGCTGATGGACATGGTGGCTCATGAATGGGCTTGGTGGCTCATGGGCTTGGTGGCTCATGGGCATGGTGGCTCATGCATGGGCTTGGTTGCTCATGCATGAGCTTGTTGGCTCACGCATGGACTGGGTGGCTCATGGGCTTGGTGGCTTATTCATGGGCTTGGTGGCTCATAGGCTTGGTGGCTCATGGGCACGGTGGCTCATGGGCTTGGTGGCTCATGCATGGGCTTGGTGGCTCATGCATGGGCATGGTGGCTCATGGGCTTGGCTGCTCATGCATAGGCTTGGTGGCTCATGCATGGGCTTGGTGGCCCATGGATATGGTAGCTCATGGGCTTAGTGGCTCATGGGTATGGTGGCTCATGGGAATAGTCCCAGCACTTGGAATATAAGTCAGGAAGAGTAGGAGATTTCTAAACTTCCTGTTCTATATAGTGAGCTCCAAGCCAGCTTGGGATAACAAGCCATACCCTATCTAGAAGATGGGAGGGGGTAAGAAGGGTGTGAAGTGGGAGGGGGGAGGGAAGGAGAGGGAAGGATGGAGGAAGGGAATGGGGGAGAAAAAGGGGAAGGAAGAACTACATGTTCTTCCTGTAAGAACCTTGGCATTTCCATAAATGGCTGGTTCCATTTATGGAAAATACTACAACAGCTATGTATTCCTGGGGCTGGTGCTGAAGGGAAGACTGACCGACAAAGGACACCAGAGACACTCGGGACCAGAGCAGATGGTGTGGTGACAGTTACACAAATGTATGTATATACTGTCAAACTGAGGGCACAGCATTCTGATAGTGGGTGTATTTTCTTGTGTATAAGCAAACCCTTACAAAGTTAATTTTCTAAGTCCTAACTCTTCAGTAGCTCTCCACTTAGATAATTTGGTATGAGGCAATACACAGAGACCCAGTTTTCCCAAGGAGAGGATGATAAAAACAACAAAGAAGATAGGACACCTGAGTCCCCACATGTGTCCATAATAAAGGGGCACATCTTCTCCTGGATCCTCACTTAGATGCTTACTATACTTGCAGAGATGTGGAAGAAAGCATTGAAGCTCCATGCTTACAACTCATCAGCGGCTGACACACACACAACACACTGACAATCACCCATTGCCAGAGCCACAAAGCATTGAAGCTCCATGCTTACAACTCACCAGTGGCTGACACACACACAACACACTGACAATCACCCATTGCCAGAACCACAGAGCATTGAAGCTCCGTGCTTACAACTCATCAGCGGCTGACACACACACAACACACCCATTGCCAGAGCCACAGAGCACTGGTGTGCTCGCTCCCTACGCACCAAGGGCAGTGTTTGTTAGTCCTTGGGACTGGTGGTCAGGCCAACAAAAGGCACCCAGAGCTGAGGGACAGCCACCACTGGGCATCTCATTCTTCCCAGCCAACTCCCAGGGGTCCCCAGGGAGACTAGTTTAATTGTTTAAGGGAAAAACACCAACATCTGCTCAACGGTATGCCAATGCTGCAACCTTGGTTTTGACATCCCATCTCTCTCCGTCTCTTTGGATGGAATCATCTCTCTGCAAAGCTGCTATGATGAAATATATCCGGTGAAAATAGCTAGAAACGGTAACTGAGAGTACCCTGGGAGAAGATGCAAAGGCCACACTTAGTACATTCTTTGGTTCTCCTTGGTGGTCAGGACTATGAAGTTGTGCTGTTCCTTCTAGAGGAACGTACCCGAAATCCTTTCCAGTGCATGAGATTCCCATAGTTTACCCAACCTGCCCAGTCATTCCCCATGCCTCCCAATAAAAACAACTTTCCATTTGAGAATCACCTGATGGAGGAATGGACTTATCAGGCCATGAGTGAGCCAGCACTCCGGGAGTACCTGGCCAATGATAGGGCCTCATTAAAAACTGGCCTTTATCAGTGTTCTTTCTTCTCACTGGCCTCCCTTCCTTCAGCAAGAGGCATGATGCATACCCTCACTCCAGAGTTCTGGGCATGTCCAAACCCCAAGATGGATGTTCAGAGAGGTCCCAGAGCCAGGCACTGCTGGCACATGTGATAAAGGGCACCCTCCCCTTCTCCTAACCTCAGAGGCTGCTGGTCCTAGCTCTCCTTGATCATCTCCCTCCAGAAAATCAGAAGGGCTCTGGTCGAGAATGCTTTTACTTTTAAAACACTTGTCTTCTAAAATGGTAAGCTTCTGCAGCTACTGCAAACAATTAAAACTGAGAGAGAGCCATGGAGAGATAAAGGGGGGAGGGTAATCATTACCAGCAAAACCAATGAGAAGGAACAAATGTATTGGGCCAAAATCTAATAAAATAGGTATGCGAATTCTGCAGCAGCTCCACAGGAAGCAAATTACTCTGCAGTGTCTTCACAGACAATATGTGGGAGAGGCAATTTATTAACTTGTGCCACCTCGGCCTCAACATTAGCCTGTCCCCTCACACACTTACCTCTTACCCAGGCAGCTGCCTACTTGACGTGCATTAGGACAGTGCTGCTGCAGGTTTGCTATTCACAGCCACAAAGTCAATTTCAAGGGATCCCTGTTCCAATTTCCTGTAGAAAGTTACTCCATGTTCTAATACATCAGTGTCAGGAAACATGGCCTTTACTTAATTTCTTCTCATTATTCATACATGCAGGGAACACCCAGAGCAATTTCTCCTCCTTTATGTGCCTAACAACAATGATGGGCTTTTACTTTCCATCGTTTCAAGTGCCCGCTGCTCAGTGGTCTCCCTGCCTTCAAAAGCAAGCCCTCTGGAGAACCTCCATCAGCTTCCAGGGCTCTGTATGTGCCATAGCTTAAGACAATGATGCAAGCTAAAATGCAGAGATTTCTAACTGACTCATTCTAAAAACCACTGGTGAATCAGAAGGCAAGAAGACTAGCCCCAAGCCACCAAGTCACCTTAGGCCAGACACATCTCCATAGCCTGGACTCTTTTCCTTGTCAAATGGGAGGCTAGGGTACATCTCTAGGTCTTCAAATCGATTAACCCATGACCATCACTCAAAGGCAGCCACAGAATGACCAGTCATGGGTCAGCCAGGCAGGGCTGGTTTGAAACCCTAAGGATGGGGTAAATATGACCAGTTTCCTTTCTGAGGCACTGGTAGAGACTTCCACAGAGCCTGCACAGACCTCGACACACAGCCTGCACACTGTTTATCTCATCACCTCCACAAGCCCCTCAAATAAGTCTGATGCTCCAAATTTCCTCTGCATAAGCAAAACATCCTTAATAAGCCTGTAATGGAAAAATAATTCATGCATTTTATTTCCTGGTTAACGCATTCATGTGTTTTCCACAACGAGCATACATTAGTTCAATAATCAGAAGAAAACAAACATTATTAAAGAGAAAAATCATTCACATAGATTTTAAGAAGAAAACAAAACACCCTAGGCCCAAACAGGAGCAGGCGGGCAGGTCTGCGGATCGCTGGCGTCATACGCTACTGCACTGGTAATTACTTTCATCCCTCCAGACAGGAAAATATCACAAGTGTTTGGAAAAGGTCTGATGAGCTGCCTATCAATCGCTGCGGCACTCAGCTGCGTCACTGAGTCCTGTGCTGCTTGCGTAAATATTCATAACTCTCCAGTTCACCTCAGGCCTCAGAGACAGGTGCGGGGGTGGCACAGGGAGCTGCAGGGGAAGATGGCACTGCAGGGCAGGGCTCCAGCTGAGCCCCTAACATGCCAGGGGTCTTTCCATGAGAATGTGACCTTTCCAAATCTCAGTTTTCTTCTACACTGACACCCACCATCCAGGGCTGAGAGAAGTAGAAATTCAATCTGCTATGCAAAACACATAGGTTTTTCTATAAACAAAAGAGTTCCTAAGCCCTACAAATTTAATTACATTTTGCTCATATCATGGATCTTGAGGAGTCATGGCAAAGCTCTCTAAGTCAAGACCAACAAAGCAACACCACTGTCCTCAGGCCTAGATCTTCACAGCAGCCTCATAGCAGGTCTCCTTAGGAATTCTACTTGACAAACTGTTGACAGCTCCCAGTTATACAGAAAATACTCCAGATTTGCCCTCATGCCTCAGGAAGCCCAAATCCTCATGACAGCCCCTTGCTATCACTAACCTGGTCAGTCCACAGCCTGCCCATACCAGCCCCTTACCCCAAATCCAACTGAAGTGCCCTTTCCTACCAGTCAGGACCCAAGCCGAGGGTCCTGCCAATGTTCCATCTTGGCTTATCTATCGGAAGCGCCCCTCACACCTGGCACCACAAGTTCCTATAGAGGGACTGCCATATCTCTGTGCGCCAAGGCCCTAACTAGCAAAACTGAGTGTCAGGGCCTGCTGAAGCACCAATGTGTGAAGCTCTGGTCTCTGATCTTTAAAATAAAAAGCTTGGCTTCAGGAAGAGCCTCTTCATCCAAAGCAGAGAGAATGCACCACTGTTCTCAGGGTATTTATGGTCCACAAGTTTTCTTTGATTTGTATGCAGTGTGCAGCCACCAGCAGCAGCTGCCCTGGGAGTGCACCAGCTTCCACCAGGAGCTCTCAGAAGAAGAAAGCAGCCAAGCCTAAAACCTGCCACTGTCCACCACGGCCAGCACCATCTAGGGCCTGGTCCCCACCACCCCGGGCCCTAGATGGCCAGCTTCAGTCATCTCCCCAAGCCCTGACCTGAGCCACAGACAGCCATGGATGAGCTGAGTTAAGACCTCTCTACTACTTCCTAAATTCTCAGAGGTGGTGAGTCTAAGAGTAAAGGTGGGGGTTGGGGGCAGTGGGGAGCATGCTGATATCAACGGACAACCACCCTGAAAAATGTACGAACAGCAGGAAGAATCTGAAATCTCTCAGAAATGTTAAGGCACATATAAACAAATGGCTGAACACAGAACATACGCATGTCATGAGATGATCTTTCAGGAACTCCCTGGTTACTACTAAGATTTAACCACCGGCTCAGAGAAACATCCATCCTCCCCAGGGAACACTGACTGTCTCTGATCACCCGCCCCCACTCTCTATGATTTCCTCATGCAGGCCAAGGGTGGAGGTTGACTGAGTAGGTGGACCCACCCCGCCCCACACATCTTCTCCCAAAGAGCCAAGCCCCTTCTTTCTTTATCCACCTAGATAGTGTCCCTCATTCTCACTTCTTCACAGCATTTGAAAGGCAGGGAGCACAGGAGGTACAGAACCTGCCCTGACCTTGATGAGCCAGGTGAACGGCACAGCTCTAAGATGGCCCCCGAGAGGGAATCTGTAAAGGATGGGCTCCAGCTTTGGCCCTGGGTGGGTGCGTGAGGAGAGTGGGGACTCTCACTCCTACCAGGGCACCCCTCTCTTAGACCCAGATCTTCACCAGCTTAAGTCTCAATTCTTTCTGTGGTGATACGTGTTCAGATCCTGCACATAGCAGATGCTTAGTGAAGAGCAGCTGCAGCAATGGCTCTGCCTCCACTTTCCATACCCTCAGAGTGCTAAGAACAGAAAGTACACCACCCTTGTGGTTCTTCATCAAGCCCACACCCTGATACTAACAGTCCATCTGACCTCTAAGGTCACTCGAGGTCTGGAGCACTTGAACCGAAGTGGGGAAAGGGGCTGTTCAAGCCTCTTTCTCTATACTATGCTATGAAGATGGGCTTCACCTATGACTTGTGGGCCAAGGCATCTAAGCCTTGGAAAAGGCTAGCCTACTGACCCTTCTCTTGCACAGATGGCTAGCTATCCATCCTCTCTAAAGGCAAACCCACTGTCATCTGCTCAACAACTGCCCTTGGCTAACAAGTCAGGAAACACTACAAAATCTCTTTGGGCCTCATCTAAGCACCTAAAAAAATCCGGAGGCCTACAAATGGCCAGTTCCTTCTTCCAGATAGCCAATTACCAAGAGTCACATCCAGGCAGATTTCCTCAGTAGCAGCTTCTCTTCAGCATCTCCATCAGCATTTCACAGAAAGAGCTGAAGGCATGCATTATACGTAAGCTTGGATTACCAAAAGCATGCTGCCCAAAGCATTGCTGCCTCACACGAAGTGTTCAAAGAGAAAACAGAGATAAAGTGCAGTAACATTAATAAACTTGGCTTCCATGGAGCAGCCCTCACTACCCACAGCTTCTCCAGGCTCCAGCTTATGCTGCCCTTCTGGGAAGCATGGAAGAATGGAGAAGACCTAGGTTTTGGAAGCTAGCAACCCTGGACTCTAGTTCCAGTCATGCCACCATGTCCCTAAACCCCCATGTGTACGACAGGCACCTCAAAGGTTCTACGAGGATGAATCATGTGCCTGTGATACTCTATGCTAAGTGCAAGGTAGAAGCTTGGAAAATGTGCCGTTTCAGTGGTACCAACAGTGAGCCTCGGGGAGCAAGCCATGGAGAGTTCTATGGCACCAGACACAGACCCCGATAGAGCTTGCACCAGCATGGCCTAGCTCTGCTCCAGCAGGCAAGCCAGAAACTGGCAAATGGGAATAACTTAATGCTCTGCTTGGCAGTGCTTCCCTGGGTCCATCATCCATCCTGACGCCCTGCAAGCTGCCAGCCAAGCAAACTGGAATATTGATCGCTGCAATCATCTCGATGGAAGGAAGGCTGAGGACCAAGCACTTTATGTGTGTTTCAATTAGAAAAGAAGGCTTGCCATTTGAGTTCTGCTTCATTCCAGCCAGCTTCATTCTGGACAACAAATGGGCTCCTAAAAGATTCAGTTAATCAGCCATCTATTAATGGAATCACACCTCTGCATTGATTTTATATTATCATTTTGAAATGATGCATATTCATCTCCATCTTCAATTTGAAGCACGGGAAAGGAAAAGCAGCTACGTTGCCTATGCCAGACTCTGGGTGTCACTCAGGGTAGCCACCTTGCTGACCAAGCACATAGTCCTGCAAGCTAAACACAGCAACCTGACAGTACATGAGACTGCAGGAAACACAGGGTCTCCCAGGCCTAGACTCTACAGCCATGGCCTCAATCCAAGGCCATGTTTCTTTCCACAAGACCTTCCACCTCTAGTCTGCTCCCTGACATGTGGTCAGACAAACAACATAGCCCAAGCCAGCTCTGCCTCCCACAGTAGACAAGGTGACCCTGAATATGGAAATGAGGCAAATGTAGACTCCCCAGAACTAGGCAAAGAATGGGGGGAGGGTGTCTTTCTCTCTACATCCTTTTATCCCCTTTCAATTTTTACCAAATTCATGAATTTCTATTCTTAAAAGAAATAAGAATATTTTCTTGACCCCTGCAGAAAGCTTACAACAGGGATCAGGTGCAATCTATACAAGAAATTTTAATTCGCCCTGACAACAATTTATTGGGCACTTCTGATACAGAAGGTAGGCGAGACAGGGTCACAAATGTAATGAGACTCAGCTGTCAGTTCATCGGAGAGGAACAGACCTTGTGTGACCTAAACAGTATCCACTTAGCAGGTCTCTGGAACGCTGGCTGGCTGTGCTGTTCTCATCTGAGTGGCATTTTTTATACAAATGCACAACCTTATTAAGATAAAGAGAGACAAGACTAGCACGTACCTTAGTCAGACCATCCAGGAAAACAAAACGCATGGGCTCATGTGATACTTTAGTGTAAAAATTATTCAGAGGATGTTAAAATACTGGCCGCTCCTATGGAGGACCTGGGATGTGTTCCTAGCACATCTGCTCCAGGGATCTAATGCAGGCACACATTCATTCATACATACATTCACACATGCATACATACAGGTAAAACACCTATCACATAAAATAAAAATTAACAAAATGTTTTTAAGTTATTCATGGGAGATCAGGCATGGTGGTACACACCTTTAACCCCAACACTCAGGAGGCAGAGGAAGAAGGATCTCTGTGAGTTTGAAGCCAGCCTAGTATGTAAATAATGAGTTCCAGAACACCCAACACTTAATAGAGAAAACCTGTCTCAAAAAAACAAAAGCAACAAGAAATCACTCATGGCTCAGCAGATTAAGTTGTTGTCACCAAACCTGACAACTGGAGTTTGATTCCCAGGAGCTACATGGTAGAAGGGGAAAATCAACTCCCCAAAAACTATCCTCTGACCTCCATAAGAATGCTGCAGCACATAAAAACTGCATGGTGTTGGGACAGTGACAGGCAGGAGGCTCAATAGAATAGAACTGAAGACCCAGAAATGAACCCACACACCAACGGTCACTTGATCTTTGACAAAGGAACTAAAACCATCCAGTAGAAAAAAGACAGCATTTTCAACAAATGGTGCTGGCTCAACTGGCGGTTAGCATGTAGAAGAATGCAAATCGATCCATTCTTATCTCCTTGTACAAAGCTCAAGTCCAAGTAGATCAAGGACCTCCACATAAAACCAGATATGCTGAAACTAAAGAAAAGAAAGTGGGGAAGAGCCTTGAACACATGGGCACAGGGGGAAATTTCCCAAACAGAACATCAATGGCTTATGCTCTAAGATCAAGAATTGACAAATTACAAAGCTTCTGTAAGGCAAAGGACAACAATCAATAGGACAAAATGGCAACCAACAAATTGGGAAAAGATCTTTACCAACCCTACATCCAATAGAGGATTAATATCCAATATATACAAAGAACTCAAGAAGTTAGACTCCAGAGAACCAAATAGCCCTATTTAAAAATGGGGTACAGAGTGAGCTGGGCGGTGGTGGCACACGCCTTTAATCCCAGCACTTGGGAGGCAGAGGCAGGCGGATTTCTGAGTTCGAGGCCAGCCTGGTCTACAGAGTGAGCTCCAGGACAGCCAGGGCTATACAGAGAAACCCTGTCTCGAAAAGAAAATAAGGGGGGTACAGAGCTAAATAAAGAATTCTCAACTGAGGAATACCGAATAGCTGAGAAGTACCTAAAGAAATGTTCAATATCCTTAGTCATCAGGAAAATGTAAATCAAAACAACCCCGAGATTCCACCTCACACCAGTCAGAATGGCTGAGATCAAAAACTCAGGTGACAGCAGATGCTGGTGAGGATATGGAGAAAGAGAAACACTCATCCATTGCTGGTGGGATTGCAAGCTGGTACAACCACTCTGAAAATCAGTTTGGTGGTTCCTCAGAAAATTGGACATAGTACTATCAGAGGCCCCAGCTATACCACTCCTGGGTACATACCCAGAAGATGCTCCAACATGTAACAAGGACACATGCTCCATTATGTTCATAGCAGTCTTATTTATAATAGCCAGAAGCTGGAAAGAACCCAGATGTCCCTTAACAGAGGAATGGATACAGAAAATGTGGTATATTTACACAATGGAGTACTACTCAGCTAACAATGAATTCATGAAATTCTTGGGAAAATGGATAGAACTAGAAAATATCATCCTGGCTGGGCAGTGGTGGCACACGCCTTTAATCCCAGCACTTGGGAGGCAGAGACAGGTAGATTTCTGAGTTCAAGGCCAGCCTGGTCTACAGAGTGAGTTCAGGGACAGCCAGGGCTACACAGAGAAACCCTGTCTTGAAACACACACACACACACACACACACACACACACACACACACATATATATTATCCTGAGTGATGTGATATAACCCAATCACAAAAGAACACACATAGTATACACTCACTGATAAATGGATATGAGCCCAGAAGCTCAGAATACCCAAGATACAATTCACAAACCAAATGAAGCTCAAGAAGTAGGAAGACCAAAGTATGGATACTTCTGTCCTTCTTAGAAGAGTGTATTAGTCAGGGTTTCTATTCCTGCACAAACACCATGACCAAGAAGCAAGTTGGGGAGGAAAGGGTTTATTTGGCTTACTTCCACATTGCTGTTGATCACCAGAGGAAGTCAGGACTGGAACTCAAGCAGGTCAGGAAGCAGGAGCTGATGCAGAGGCCATGGAGAGATGTTCCTTACTGGCTTGCTTCCCCTGGCTTGCTCAGCCTGCTCTCTTATAGAACCCATGACTTCCAGCCCAGGCATGGCACCACCCACAAGGGGCCCTTCCTCCTTGATCACTAGTTGAGAAAATGCCCCACAGCTGGGTCTCATGGAAGCACTTCCCCAACTGAAGCTCCCTTCTCTGTGATAAAGAGCGAACAAAATGCCCATGGGAGGAGATACAAAGTGTAGAGCAGAGACTGAAGGAAAGGCCACCCAGAGACTGCCCCACCTGGGGATCCATCCCATATACAATCATCAAACTCAAACTATTGATGAATGCCAACAAGTGCTTGCTGACAGGAGCCTGATATAGTTGTCTCCTGAGAGGCTCTGCCAGTGCCTGACAAATACAGAAGTGGATGCTCTCAGCCAACCATTGAACTGAGCACAGGGTCCCCAATAGAGGAGCTAGAGAAAGGACTGAAGGAGCTAAAGGAGCTTGCAGCCCCATAAGAGGAACGACAATATGAACCAACTAGTATTCCCAGAGCTCCCAGGGACTAAACCACCAACCAAAGAGTACACATGGAGGACCCATGGCTCCAGCTGCATATGTAGCAGAGGATGGCCTTGTTGGACATCAATGGGAGGAGAGGCCCTTGGTCCTGAGAAGGCTCAACGCCCCAGTGTAGGGGAATGCCAGGAAAGGGAATAGGGAGTGGGTGGGTTGGTAAGCAGTGGGAAGGGAGATAGGATGGGGTTTTTGGAGGGGAAACCAGGAAAGGGGATATCATTTGAAATGTAAATAAAGAAAAGATCTAATTAAAAAAAAAAAGAATGCTGTAGCACATGTAACCCCTCTCCCACATGCACATAAGCACATATATAAATGCAATCAAAGGTTTTTTT